>NW_028317950.1:447500-747500 GCF_062004578.1 Staurois parvus | reverse complement strand
GGACCCAGGCGCGCATGACGGCGCTGGGCGGGCTATTTAAAGAGCACCTCAATGCTCATTCAGTGCTGACTGGTCTTCAGCTCTCCCTGTGTCCTGTTTGTTTCCTATGCGATTTCCTTTGGTTCTGACCCGGCTTGTTCCTGACCCGACTCTGAGTACTCTCCTGCTCCCCCGGTTCCTGACTTCGGCTCGGTTCCTGACTCTGGCATTTCCTCCTGATCCTGCACCACGCTGCCCGACTGTTATGACCCTGGCTATCCTACGACTCCGTTCCAGTCCTGTGTCCTGGCTACATACCTGGATCTGCTGTGCATCTGGCAATCCACTGTACCTGCCTGGTCTATCTCCACAGTACCCAAATCAGAGGATATCCTGCTTATCAAGGTCATCATCTGCAAGAGCCGTAAGCATAACCCTGGCGCTCTTGTCCCCCTGGTCCTTAGACGCCCTCTGTTCCTACCTCAGCGGGCTCAGGATTAGTGACACAAGTGAGGCCGACCTCGTCAATTCAGTCTCCCATCAGGTACGTGACAGTACCAGTCAGCCAATGATGGAGTCTGAAAGGGAGGCCTCACAACTGGGGGACATTAGCCAAACTGTGACTTCCTTGTCCAACGTCATACAGGACCTGCAGAGGAACTTCCAATACCTGGAGAGCAAACTGCGAACCGATCCTAATGTCCTCTCAGACACAGTAACCTGTGGTACAGCCACTCAAACCGAGATCAGTATATTCCTTGAAACCTCGGTTCTAACGGAACCCCGGGTACCTATGCCTGAGTTCTTTACAGGAGATCGCCGGAAGTTCAGGACTTTTCGCAACCCTTGTGAGTTATATTTCTCTCTGCTCCCCAGGACCTTCTCTTCACCAAGTACTAAAGTAGGGTTTGTCATCACCCTTCTTAGAAATGAACCCCAGTTCTGGGCATACCATCTCCGTGAACAGCATGATCCAGCCCTAACCTCTGTGGATTCATTCTTTTCAGCAATGGCACAAGTTTATGCAGACTCCTTCCAGTGCCAAACTGCACAGTCTATGATCAGCAAACTACAACAAGGCCAAAGGCCTGTGGAGGATTATGTCACTGACTTCCGTATCTGGAGTTCTGATACTCTGTGGAACGAGTCTGCTCTCCATCATCAGTTCAATCAGTTCAGAGGGGGAATGGGGTGTTAGTGAAGTTGTGGAGGGTGCAGAGGTGGGAGTAAACTAGGTCCAGGGTGTTCCCGTCGGTGTGGGTGGAGGACTGTGTGCTCTTTTTGGTGGCCTAATGCAGCAAGAGATTGCCAGGACTATGTGAAATCGTGCACAGTTTGTCTGAGGAATAAGTCGGATAAAGTCAAAACTTGGGGCCTGCTGGAATCCCTGCCTGTACCAGAAAAACTTTGGAGCATGATCTCCATGGATTATATTGTGGAACTTCCCGTCTGAGAAATTCACCACTATTTTAGTGGTAGTTGATCGTTTGTCCAAGATGGCCCACTTCATTCCCTTGAAAGGGACTCCTTCTGCTACAGAAACAGCTTCTGCTTTCATCAGGAAAATTGTAAGGCTTCATGGTGTTCCCTTAAATATTGTATCGAATCGAGGGGTACAATTTACATCTAAATTTTGGAAGGCTCTGTGTGAGGCATTAGAGATCGAGTTACTCTTCTCCTCTGCTTATCATCCTCAAATAAATAGACAAACGGAGAGGACAAATCAAACGCTGGAGCAATATCTCAGATGCTTCTCATATTCACAGGATGACTGGGCATCACTCCTTCCTCTAGCTGAGTTCGCATATAATAATTCCATCCACTCCGCCACCAAACAATCCCCCTTTTACTCTAACTATGGATACCACCCCTCCTTTCTTCCAGAAATACCAGTTAAGACCGCTGTCCCGGCAGTAGAAGAAAGGATGGAGTTCCTCAGGAGGAACGGCAAAATTTTACAAGAAACAATTTCTGAGGCCCAAGAGAGTAACAAAAAGTTTTTTGATAGAAAGAGAAGGGGCAACTTGAAACATAACAAGGGGATAAAGTCTGGCTGTCCACAGCTAATCTGAAATTAAATTGTCCATCCAAAAAGCTGGGTCCGAGATACCTGGGACCATTTTCCGTCAAGAGAAACAGCTAACCTAAAGATCCACTCGGTATTTCATTGCTCTTTACTGAAACCACATGTCCCAAGTGGGTTCCCCAACCGGAATTCTGAGGCACCTGCTCCACTGTTGGTGGATGGAAATGAAGAATACGAAGTGGAGGCTATCTTGAACTGTAGGAAGAGGGGCGGACAGACCCAGTTCCTCATCAAGTGGAAGGGTTATGGTCCTAAGGATAATTCCTGGGAACCGTCCACTAATGTCCATGCCCCACGGATAATTCAAGCCTACCTCCGTTGTCATCCTGAGAAACGAGCCCTGGTGGGCATCCAGAGGTTGCCCATAGGGGGGGCAATGTCAGGGAACAAGAAGATCGCCGCAGCACATGAATCTGCGCATGTGCAGGATCTCGACAAGGCATACAGACAGGCGGGCACTAGGACCCAGGTGCGGCTGTTGGCGCTTGGCGGGCTATTTAAAGAGCACCTCTGTGCTCATTCAGTGCTGACTGGTCTTCAGCTCTCCCTGTGTCCTGTTTGTTTCCTGTGCGATTTCCTTTGGTTCTGACCCGGCTTTTTCCTGACCCGACTCTGAGTACTCTCCGGCCCCCCCGGTTCCTGACTTCAGCTCTGTTCCTGACTCTGGCATTTCCTCCTGATCCTGAAGCTGAAGGTGTTATAGCTGCAAAGGGCGGGCCAACTCAATATTGAACGCTACGGACTAAGACTGAGATGCCAGTAAAGTTCATTTGCATGGAATGGAAAGGCAGGCGTCCCAATACTTTTGGCAATATAGTGTATATGTAATGCCCTCCAGGTTAGCTGGATAGCTGTTTGCTTGTTTTTTACAGAGGCTGAGTCAGCCTGGGAGTGAGACAGGAGTTCACCTCAGTACAGGGAGGTTCTGAAGATCAGAGCTAGAGATGAGCGAATCGAAGTAGGCGAAGTGGAATTCGAGTCGAATATTGGAAAATTTTTCCTAAAATGGCGGCGGACATGTGCGGCGACGGAGCGGGGATGTCTGGGAAGGCGCGCTGACCCATAATGCATTCCTTAATGACATGTGATCACATTAGCCAATCAGCAGCCAGCCAGCCAGCACTGTGTAATGGTCGAGCTATAAATAGCGGCCATTTTAGAATTCTTCATTTGCCTCCAGTCATTCAAGAGAGGCAGACCGCTCTGTATTAGGGACAGAGTTAGGGCCACAGAAACGTTACTTAGGGACAGAGAAACGTTACTTAGGGACAGAGAAGCATTACTCAGGGACACAGAATTGTTAATGAGGGCCACAGAATCGTTACTTAGGGCCAAAGAAACGCTAGTTAGGGCCACAGAATTGTTACTCAGGGACAGACAGAATTGTTACTCAGGGACAGACAGAATTGTTACTGAGTGCCAGAGAATTGTTACTTAGGGCCACAGAAACGTTAGTTAGGGCCACAGAATTGTTACTCAGGGACAGACACAGAATTGTTACTGAGGGCCACAGAACTGTTACTTAGGGCCACAGAAACGTTATTAGGGCCACAGAATTGTTACTCAGGGACAGACAGAATTGTTACTGAGTGCCAGAGAATTGTTACTTAGGGCCACAGAAACGTTAGTTAGGGCCACAGAATTGTTACTCAGGGACAGACACAGAATTGTTACTGAGGGCCACAGAACTGTTACTTAGGGCCACAGAAACGTTAGTTAGGGCCACAGAATTGTTACTCAGGGACAGACACAGAATTGTTACTGAGGGCCACAGAACTGTTACTTAGGGCCACAGAAACGTTAGTTAGGGCCACAGAATTGTTACTCAGGGACAGACACAGAATTGTTACTGAGGGCCACAGAATTGTTACTTAGGGCCACAGAATTGTTACTCAGGGACAGACAGAATTGTTACTGAGTGCCAGAGAATTGTTACTTAGGACCACAGAAACGTTAGTTAGGGCCACAGAATTGTTACTCAGGGACAGACACAGAATTGTTACTGAGGGCCACAGAACTGTTACTTAGGGCCACAGAAACGTTAGTTAGGGCCACAGAATTGTTACTCAGGGACAGACACAGAATTGTTACTGAGGGCCACAGAATTGTTACTTAGGGCCACAGAAACGTTACTCAGGGACACAGAATTGTTACTGAGGGCCACAGAACTGTTACCTAGGGCCACAGAAACGTTAGTTAGGGCCACAGAATTGTTACTCAGGGACAGACACAGAATTGTTACTGAGGGCAACAGAGTTGTTACTTAGGGCCACAGAAACGTTACTCAGGGACACAGAATTGTTACTGAGGGCCACAGAACCGTTACTTAGGGCCACAGAATTGTTACTCAGGGACAGACACAGAATTGTTACTCAGGGACACAGAATTGTTACTGAGGGCCACAGAACCGTTACTTAGGGCCACAGAAACGTTACTCAGGGACACAGAATTGTTACTGAGGGCCACATAACCGTTACTTAGGGCCACATAATTGTTACTCAGGGACAGACACAGAATTGTTACTGAGGGACACAGAATTGTTACTGAGGGCCACAACCGTTACTTAGGGCCACAGAATTGTTACTCAGGGACACAGAATTGTTACTGAGGGCCACAGAACCGTTACTTAGGGACACAGAATTGTTACTCAGGGACACAGAATTGTTACTGAGGGCCACAGAACTGTTACTTAGGGCCACAGAATTGTTACTCGGACAGACACAGAATTGTTACTCAGGGACACAGAATTGTTACTGAGGGCCACAGAACCGTTACTTAGGGCCACAGAATTGTTACTCAGGGACACAGAATTGTTACTGAGGGCCACAGAACCGTTACTTAGTGCCACAGAATTGTTACTCAGGGACAGACACAGAATTGTTACTGAGGGACACAGAATTGTTACTGAGGGCCACAGAAACGTTAATCAGGGACACAGAATTGTTACTGAGGGCCACAGAACCGTTATTTAGGGCCACATAAAAGTTAATCAGGGACACAGAATTGTTACTGAGGGCCACAGAACCGTTACTTAGGGCCACAGAATTGTTACTCAGGGACAGACACAGAATTGTTACTGAGGGACACAGAATTGTTACTGAGGGCCACAGAACCGTTACTTAGGGCCACAGAAACGTTAATCAGGGACACAGAATTGTTACTGAGGGCCACAGAACCGTTACTTAGGGCCACATAAACGTTAATCAGGGACACAGAATTGTTACTGAGGGCCACAGAACCGTTACTTAGGGCCACATAAACGTTAATCAGGGACACAGAAATGTTACTGAGGGCCACAGAACCGTTACTTAGGGCCACAGAATTGTTACTCACGGACAGACACAGAATTGTTTCTTGAGGGACACAGAATTGTTACTGAGGGCCACAGAAACGTTACTTAGGGCCACAGAAACGTTAATCAGGGACACAGAATTGTTACTGAGGGCCACAGAACCGTTACTTAGGGCCACGTAAACGTTAATCAGGGACAGACACAGAATTGTTACTGAGGGACACAGAATTGTTACTGAGGGACACAGAATTGTTACTGAGGGCCACAGAACCGTTACTTAGGGCCACAGAATTGTTACTTAGGGACACAGAATTGTTACTGAGGGCCACAGAACTGTTACTTAGGGCCACAGAATTGTTACTCGGACAGACTCAGAATTGTTACTTAGGGACACAGAATTGTTACTGAGGGCCACAGAACCGTTACTTAGGGCCACAGAATTGTTACTTAGGGACACAGAATTGTTACTGAGGGCCACAGAACCGTTACTTAGGGCCACAGAATTGTTACTCAGGGACAGACACAGAATTGTTACTCAGGGACACAGAATTGTTACTGAGGGCCACAGAACCGTTACTTAGGGCCACAGAAACGTTACTCAGGGACACAGAATTGTTACTGAGGGCCACATAACCGTTACTTAGGGCCACATAATTGTTACTCAGGGACAGACACAGAATTGTTACTGAGGGACACAGAATTGTTACTGAGGGCCACAACCGTTACTTAGGGCCACAGAATTGTTACTCAGGGACACAGAATTGTTACTGAGGGCCACAGAACCGTTACTTAGGGACACAGAATTGTTACTCAGGGACACAGAATTGTTACTGAGGGCCACAGAACTGTTACTTAGGGCCACAGAATTGTTACTCGGACAGACACAGAATTGTTACTCAGGGACACAGAATTGTTACTGAGGGCCACAGAACCGTTACTTAGGGCCACAGAATTGTTACTCAGGGACACAGAATTGTTACTGAGGGCCACAGAACCGTTACTTAGTGCCACAGAATTGTTACTCAGGGACAGACACAGAATTGTTACTGAGGGACACAGAATTGTTACTGAGGGCCACAGAAACGTTAATCAGGGACACAGAATTGTTACTGAGGGCCACAGAACCGTTATTTAGGGCCACATAAAAGTTAATCAGGGACACAGAATTGTTACTGAGGGCCACAGAACCGTTACTTAGGGCCACAGAATTGTTACTCAGGGACAGACACAGAATTGTTACTGAGGGACACAGAATTGTTACTGAGGGCCACAGAACCGTTACTTAGGGCCACAGAAACGTTAATCAGGGACACAGAATTGTTACTGAGGGCCACAGAACCGTTACTTAGGGCCACATAAACGTTAATCAGGGACACAGAATTGTTACTGAGGGCCACAGAACCGTTACTTAGGGCCACATAAACGTTAATCAGGGACACAGAAATGTTACTGAGGGCCACAGAACCGTTACTTAGGGCCACAGAATTGTTACTCACGGACAGACACAGAATTGTTTCTTGAGGGACACAGAATTGTTACTGAGGGCCACAGAAACGTTACTTAGGGCCACAGAAACGTTAATCAGGGACACAGAATTGTTACTGAGGGCCACAGAACCGTTACTTAGGGCCACGTAAACGTTAATCAGGGACAGACACAGAATTGTTACTGAGGGACACAGAATTGTTACTGAGGGACACAGAATTGTTACTGAGGGCCACAGAACCGTTACTTAGGGCCACAGAATTGTTACTTAGGGACACAGAATTGTTACTGAGGGCCACAGAACTGTTACTTAGGGCCACAGAATTGTTACTCGGACAGACTCAGAATTGTTACTTAGGGACACAGAATTGTTACTGAGGGCCACAGAACCGTTACTTAGGGCCACAGAATTGTTACTTAGGGACACAGAATTGTTACTGAGGGCCACAGAACTGTTACTTAGGGCCACAGAATTGTTACTCGGACAGACACAGAATTGTTACTCATGGACACAGAATTGTTACTGAGGGCCACAGAACCGTTACTTAGGGCCACAGAATTGTTACTCAGGGACACAGAATTGTTACTGAGGGCCACAGAACTGTTACTTAGGGCCACAGAACCGTTACTCGGACAGACACAGAATTGTTACTCAGGGACACAGAATTGTTACTGAGGGCCACAGAACCGTTACTTAGGGCCACGTAAACGTTAATCAGGGACAGACACAGAATTGTTACTGAGGGACACAGAATTGTTACTGCTTTTGCCTCCACGTTTGCACGTCCTTGGTCCACAAAAGATGTCCGCCTCTACCACCTCTTCTTCCGCCGTGTCCTCAGCCGCCACCCCCGTGCCAAGTCCCATTACCCGACCGGCATATCACATGTGCAGGGCGCAACGGTGTCACGCTGTTCTGCACCTGGTATGCCTTGGCGAACGTAGTCACACAGGGGAGGAACTTCTTAGTGTAATGAACAGAGAAATCGACAGATGGCTGTCTCCGCGCAAACTGAAAATCGGAACCATGTTGACCGACAACGGAAAGAACATGGTGTCTGCTCTGCGTCAAGGAAGGTTGTGCCATGCGCCATGCATGGCTCACGTGTTCAATCTGGTTGTCAAGCGGTTCCTAAAATCCACCATCCCACTGCAAGACATCCTTAAAATGTCACGTAAACTTTGCTTGCATTTCAGCCATTCCTACACCGCAAAGCACACCCTCATTGAGCTGCAGCGGCAGAACGGAATTCCACATCATCGCCTGATCTGCGACGTTGCAACAAGGTGGAATTCAACCCTACACATGTTAGACCGCCTTTACGAGCAGCGAAAGGCAATCACCGATTTCCTGATGTTACAAGCGGATAAAGGTACTCCCCTGTGTAACTTCGATGTCAGCCATTGGCAGCTCATGCGTGACACCTGCCGCTTGCTCAGGCCCTTTGAGGAGGCCACGCTATTCGTGAGTCGGCAGGACTATGGGATGAACGACGTCATTCCTCTGTTGCACGTCCTTGAACAAATGCTGTTAACAATGGCTGGTCAGGGTGCGGTAGACGTGGCGCAC
Source organism: Staurois parvus (assembly GCF_062004578.1). NCBI lineage: Eukaryota > Metazoa > Chordata > Amphibia > Anura > Ranidae > Staurois > Staurois parvus. Next base: position 739,088 of record NW_028317950.1, on the reverse strand, counting down.
AGATCTCAACGCCACATGACCCCTGTGGGGGCAGGACAGGAAGAAGAGGAGGAGGTAGAGGAGGACATTTGTGCTCAGGAATTATTGAGTGAAATGGGTGGTTTTTCCACTCAGCGGACAGGAGTGGAGGAGCAGGAGCATCTGGTAGAGGAGGAGGAGGAGACAGAGGACCCAGACGCACCGTGGCAGTATGCTGTGGAGATGGAGGCAGGGAGTCCCTCGCATTCCTTGGCACAAATGGCCCATAGCATGCTCGGTTGCTTGCGTAGCGACAACCGAATAATAACCATCAGACAGAGGGATGACTTTTGGCTGTCCACCTTGTTGGACCCTCGCTACCGTTCAAAAATGGTGGCCTTTTTCACACCTGCTGAGAGGGAGGCCAAAATAACGTACTATAAAAACCACCTATGTAGTCAGTTGGTCTCTGCCTTTGTGCGCCAACGTCCATCCTCAGACACTGTGGGCCCTGTGCGCTCGCGTTCCGCTGCCATGGCAGCAGGGGAGGGGTGGGGTGGTAGGAGCAGTGGCAGCTCCACCAGCAGCGGCTGCCTCAGTCTGCAGTCGATGATGAGTAGCTTTCTTCACCAGCGCAGTGAGGAAACTACTAACCAGCCGCAGCAGCAGCAGCAGCAGCAGCAGCATCAGGTGGACCTGGAGCAGGACCTCAAACAACAGGCTTGGGCCTACTTGGACAGCACCCTGCCAACCGAGGTAGACAATCCCCTTGACTACTGGTCAACGAAACTTGACCTTTGGCCCCAACTAGCTGAATTTGCCCTTGAAAGGCTGTCATGCCCGGCCAGTAGCGTGGCATCGGAGCGCGTGTTTAGTGCGGCAGGAGGTATTGTAACTCCGCGGAGGACACGACTGTCCACCCAAAGTGTGGAGAGACTCACGTTTGTGAAAATGAATCAGGCGTGGATTAGTCTGGATTTCAAACCACCAGTTCCTGACACAACTGACTAAATCCGCCATGAATCATGCCTCAAACATGTGCCACTTTCAGGTCTCCTCACACACTGCTGGTGTGTTCCATTTTTTGTCATAGGGTGCTGGCAGATTACGGGCCTCCCATAGCTGCTGCCAGGCCCCTAATCTGCCATAGGCCCCTATATACCGCCTCCTCATGCTGCTGCCAGGTCCAGAGTCTGTCATGGGTCCCTGTACGGCCTCCCATTGCTGCTGTCTCCATCGCCACACTCTGCCATGTGCCACTTTCAGGTCTCCTCACACTGCTGGTGTGTTGAATTTTTTGACATAGGGTGCTGGCAGATTACGGGCCTCCTATAGCTGCTGCCAGGCCCCTAATCTGCCATAGGCCCCTATATACCGCCTCCTCGTGCTGCTGCCAGGTCCAGAGTCTGTCATGGGTCCCTGTACGGCCTCCCATTGCTGCTGTCTCCATCGCCACACTCTGCCATGTGCCACTTTCAGGTCTCCTCACACACTGCTGGTGTGTTCAATTTTTTGACATAGGGTGCTGGCAGATTACGGGCCTCCCATAGCTTCTGCCAGGCCCCTAATCTGCCATAGGCCCCTATATACCGCCTCCTCATGCTGCTGCCAGGTCCAGAGTCTGTCATGGGTCCCTGTACGGCCTCCCATTGCTGCTGTCTCCATCGCCACACTCTGCCATGTGCCACTTTCAGGTCTCCTCACACACTGCTGGTGTGTTCAATTTTTTGACATAGGGTGCTGGCAGATTACGGGCCTCCCATAGCTGCTGCCAGGCCCCTAATCTGCCATAGGCCCCTATATACCGCCTCCTCATGCTGCTGCCAGGTCCAGAGTCTGTCATGGGTCCCTGTACGGCCTCCCATTGCTGCTGTCTCCATCGCCATACTCTGCCATGTGCCACTTTCAGGTCTCCTCACACTGCTGGTGTGTTGAATGTTTTGACATAGGGTGCTGGCAGATTACGGGCCTCCTATAGCTGCTGCCAGGCCCCTAATCTGCCATAGGCCCCTATATACCGCCTCCTCATGCTGCTGCCAGGTCCAGAGTCTGTCATGGGTCCCTGTACGGCCTCCCATTGCTGCTGTCTCCATCGCCACACTCCGCCATGTGCCACTTTCAGGTCTCCTCACACTGCTGGTGTGTTGAATTTTTTGACATAGGGTGCTGGCAGATTACGGGCCTCCCATAGCTGCTGCCAGGCCCCTAATCTGCCATGGGCCCCTATATACCGCCTCCTCATGCTGCTGCCAAGTCCAGAGTCTGTCATGGGTCCCTGTACGGCCTCCCATTGCTGCTGTCTCCATCGCCACACTCTGCCATGTGCCACTTTCAGGTCTCCTCACACTGCTGGTGTGTTGAATTTTTTGACATAGGGTGCTGGCAGATTACGGGCCTCCCATAGCTGCTGCCAGGCCCCTAATCTGCCATAGGCCCCTATATACCGCCTCCTCATGCTGCTGCCAGGTCCAGAGTCTGTCATGGGTCCCTGTACGGCCTCCCATTGCTGCTGTCTCCATCGCCACACTCTGCCATGTGCCACTTTCAGGTCTCCTCACACTGCTGGTGTGTTGAATTTTTTGACATAGGGTGCTGGCAGATTACGGGCCTCCCATAGCTGCTGCCAGGCCCCTAATCTGCCATAGGCCCCTATATACCGCCTCCTCATGCTGCTGCCAGGTCCAGAGTCTGTCATGGGTCCCTGTACGGCCTCCCATTGCTGCTGTCTCCATCGCCACACTCTGCCATGTGCCACATTCAGGTCTCTTCACACTGCTGGTGTGTTGAATTTTTTGACATAGGGTGCTGGCAGATTACGGGCCTCCCATAGCTGCTGCCAGGCCCCTAATCTGCCATAGGCCCCTATATACCGCCTCCTCATGCTGCTGCCAGGTCCAGAGTCTGTCATGGGTCCCTGTACGGCCTCCCATTGCTGCTGTCTCCATCGCCACACTCTGCCATGTGCCACTTTCAGGTCTCCTCACACTGCTGGTGTGTTGAATTTTTTGACATAGGGTGCTGGCAGATTACGGGCCTCCCATAGCTGCTGCCAGGCCCCTAATCTGCCATGGGCCCCTATATACCGCCTCCTCATGCTGCTGCCAAGTCCAGAGTCTGTCATGGGTTCCTGTACGGCCTCCCATTGCTGCTGTCTCCATCGCCACACTCTGCCATGTGCCACATTCAGGTCTCTTCACACTGCTGGTGTGTTGAATTTTTTGACATAGGGTGCTGGCAGATTACGGGCCTCCCATAGCTGCTGCCAGGCCCCTAATCTGCCATAGGCCCCTATATACCGCCTCCTCATGCTGCTGCCAGGTCCAGAGTCTGTCATGGGTCCCTGTACGGCCTCCCATTGCTGCTGTCTCCATTGCCACACTCTGCCATGTGCCACATTCAGGTCTCTTCACACTGCTGGTGTGTTGAATTTTTTGACATAGGGTGCTGGCAGATTACGGGCCTCCTATAGCTGCTGCCAGGCCCCTAATCTGCCATAGGCCCCTATATACCGCCTCCTCATGCTGCTGCCAGGTCCAGAGTCTGTCATGGGTCCCTGTACGGCCTCCCATTGCTGCTGTCTCCATCGCCACACTCTGCCATGTGCCACATTCAGGTCTCTTCACACTGCTGGTGTGTTGAATTTTTTGACATAGGGTGCTGGCAGATTACGGGCCTCCTATAGCTGCTGCCAGGCCCCTAATCTGCCATAGGCCCCTATATACCGCCTCCTCATGCTGCTGCCAGGTCCAGAGTCTGTCATGGGTCCCTGTACGGCCTCCCATTGCTGCTGTCTCCATCGCCACACTCTGCCATGTGCCACTTTTAGGTCTCCTCACACTGCTGGTGTGTTGAATTTTTTGACATAGGGTGCTGGCAGATTACGGGCCTCCTATAGCTGCTGCCAGGCCCCTAATCTGCCATAGGCCCCTATATACCGCCTCCTCATGCTGCTGCCAAGTCCAGAGTCTCTCATGGGTCCCTGTACGGCCTCCCATTGCTGCTGTCTCCATCGCCACACTCTGCCATGTGCCACTTTCAGGTCTCCTCACACTGCTGGTGTGTTGAATTTTTTGACATAGGGTGCTGGCAGATTACGGGCCTCCCATAGCTGCTGCCAGGCCCCTAATCTGCCATAGGCCCCTATATACCGCCTCCTCATGCTGCTGCCAGGTCCAGAGTCTGTCATGGGTCCCTGTACGGCCTCCCATTGCTGCTGTCTCCATCGCCACACTCTGCCATGTGCCACATTCAGGTCTCTTCACACTGCTGGTGTGTTGAATTTTTTGACATAGGGTGCTGGCAGATTACGGGCCTCCTATAGCTGCTGCCAGGCCCCTAATCTGCCATAGGCCCCTATATACCGCCTCCTCATGCTGCTGCCAGGTCCAGAGTCTGTCATGGGTCCCTGTACGGCCTCCCATTGCTGCTGTCTCCATCGCCACACTCTGCCATGTGCCACATTCAGGTCTCTTCACACTGCTGGTGTGTTGAATTTTTTGACATAGGGTGCTGGCAGATTACGGGCCTCCTATAGCTGCTGCCAGGCCCCTAATCTGCCATAGGCCCCTATATACCGCCTCCTCATGCTGCTGCCAGGTCCAGAGTCTGTCATGGGTCCCTGTACGGCCTCCCATTGCTGCTGTCTCCATCGCCACACTCTGCCATGTGCCACTTTCAGGTCTCCTCACACTGCTGGTGTGTTGAATTTTTTGACATAGGGTGCTGGCAGATTACGGGCCTCCTATAGCTGCTGCCAGGCCCCTAATCTGCCATAGGCCCCTATATACCGCCTCCTCATGCTGCTGCCAAGTCCAGAGTCTCTCATGGGTCCCTGTACGGCCTCCCATTGCTGCTGTCTCCATCGCCACACTCTGCCATGTGCCACTTTCAGGTCTCCTCACACTGCTGGTGTGTTGAATTTTTTGACATAGGGTGCTGGCAGATTACGGGCCTCCCATAGCTGCTGCCAGGCCCCTAATCTGCCATAGGCCCCTATATACCGCCTCCTCATGCTGCTGCCAGGTCCAGAGTCTGTCATGAGTCCCTGTACGGCCTCCCATTGCTGCTGTCTCCATCGCCACACTCTGCCATGTGCCACTTTCAGGTCTCCTCACACTGCTGGTGTGTTGAATTTTTTGACATAGGGTGCTGGCAGATTACGGGCCTCCTATAGCTGCTGCCAGGCCCCTAATCTGCCATAGGCCCCTATATACCGCCTCCTCATGCTGCTGCCAAGTCCAGAGTCTCTCATGGGTCCCTGTACGGCCTCCCATTGCTGCTGTCTCCATCGCCACACTCTGCCATGTGCCACTTTCAGGTCTCCTCACACTGCTGGTGTGTTGAATTTTTTGACATAGGGTGCTGGCAGATTACGGGCCTCCCATAGCTGCTGCCAGGCCCCTAATCTGCCATAGGCCCCTATATACCGCCTCCTCATGCTGCTGCCAGGTCCAGAGTCTGTCATGGGTCCCTGTACGGCCTCCCATTGCTGCTGTCTCCATCGCCACACTCTGCCATGTGCCACTTTCAGGTCTCCTCACACTGCTGGTGTGTTGAATTTTTTGACATAGGGTGCTGGCAGATTACGGGCCTCCTATAGCTGCTGCCAGGCCCCTAATCTGCCATAGGCCCCTATATACCGCCTCCTCATGCTGCTGCCAGGTCCAGAGTCTGTCATGGGTCCCTGTACGGCCTCCCATTGCTGCTGTCTCCATCGCCACACTCTGCCATGTGCCACATTCAGGTCTCTTCACACTGCTGGTGTGTTGAATTTTTTGACATAGGGTGCTGGCAGATTACGGGCCTCCTATAGCTGCTGCCAGGCCCCTAATCTGCCATAGGCCCCTATATACCGCCTCCTCATGCTGCTGCCAGGTCCAGAGTCTGTCATGGGTCCCTGTACGGCCTCCCATTGCTGCTGTCTCCATCGCCACACTCTGCCATGTGCCACTTTCAGGTCTCCTCACACTGCTGGTGTGTTGAATTTTTTGACATAGGGTGCTGGCAGATTACGGGCCTCCTATAGCTGCTGCCAGGCCCCTAATCTGCCATAGGCCCCTATATACCGCCTCCTCATGCTGCTGCCAAGTCCAGAGTCTCTCATGGGTCCCTGTACGGCCTCCCATTGCTGCTGTCTCCATCGCCACACTCTGCCATGTGCCACTTTCAGGTCTCCTCACACTGCTGGTGTGTTGAATTTTTTGACATAGGGTGCTGGCAGATTACGGGCCTCCCATAGCTGCTGCCAGGCCCCTAATCTGCCATAGGCCCCTATATACCGCCTCCTCATGCTGCTGCCAGGTCCAGAGTCTGTCATGAGTCCCTGTACGGCCTCCCATTGCTGCTGTCTCCATCGCCACACTCTGCCATGTGCCACTTTCAGGTCTCCTCACACTGCTGGTGTGTTGAATTTTTTGACATAGGGTGCTGGCAGATTACGGGCCTCCTATAGCTGCTGCCAGGCCCCTAATCTGCCATAGGCCCCTATATACCGCCTCCTCATGCTGCTGCCAAGTCCAGAGTCTCTCATGGGTCCCTGTACGGCCTCCCATTGCTGCTGTCTCCATCGCCACACTCTGCCATGTGCCACTTTCAGGTCTCCTCACACTGCTGGTGTGTTGAATTTTTTGACATAGGGTGCTGGCAGATTATGGGCCTCCCATAGCTGCTGCCAGGCCCCTAATCTGCCATAGGCCCCTATATACCGCCTCCTCATGCTGCTGCCAGGTCCAGAGTCTGTCATGGGTCCCTGTACGGCCTCCCATTGCTGCTGTCTCCATCGCCACACTCTGCCATGTGCCACTTTCAGGTCTCCTCACACTGCTGGTGTGTTGAATTTTTTGACATAGGGTGCTGGCAGATTACGGGCCTCCTATAGCTGCTGCCAGGCCCCTAATCTGCCATAGGCCCCTATATACCGCCTCCTCATGCTGCTGCCAGGTCCAGAGTCTGTCATGGGTCCCTGTACGGCCTCCCATTGCTGCTGTCTCCATCGCCACACTCTGCCATGTGCCACTTTCAGGTCTCCTCACATACTGCTGGTGTGTTCAATTTTTTGACATAGGGTGCTGGCAGATTACGGGCCTCCCATAGCTGCTGCCAGGCCCCTAATCTGCCATAGGCTCCTATATACCGCCTCCTCATGCTGCTGCCAGGTCCAGAGTCTGTCATGGGTCCCTGTACGGCCTCCCATTGCTGCTGTCTCCATCGCCACACTCTGCCATGTGCCACTTTCAGGTCTCCTCACACTGCTGGTGTGTTGAATTTTTTGACATAGGGTGCTGGCAGATTACGGGCCTCCTATAGCTGCTGCCAGGCCCCTAATCTGCCATAGGCCCCTATATACCGCCTCCTCATGCTGCTGCCAGGTCCAGAGTCTGTCATGGGTCCCTGTACGGCCTCCCATTGCTGCTGTCTCCATCGCCACACTCTGCCATGTGCCACATTCAGGTCTCTTCACACTGCTAGTGTGTTGAATTTTTTGACATAGGGTGCTGGCAGATTACGGGCCTCCTATAGCTGCTGCCAGGCCCCTAATCTGCCATAGGCCCCTATATACCGCCTCCTCATGCTGCTGCCAGGTCCAGAGTCTGTCATGGGTCCCTGTACGGCCTCCCATTGCTGCTGTCTCCATCGCCACACTCTGCCATGTGCCACATTCAGGTCTCCTCACACACTGCTGGTGTGTTGAATTTTTTGACATAGGGTGCTGGCAGATTACGGGCCTCCCATAGCTGCTGCCAGGCCCCTAATCTGCCATAGGCCCCTATATACCGCCTCCTCATGCTGCTGCCAGGTCCAGAGTCTGTCATGGGTCCCTGTACGGCCTCCCATTGCTGCTGTCTCCATCGCCACACTCTGCCATGTGCCACTTTCAGGTCTCCTCACACACTGCTGGTGTGTTGAATTTTTTGACATAGGGTGCTGGCAGATTACGGGCCTCCCATAGCTGCTGCCAGGCCCCTAATCTGCCATAGGCCCCTATATACCGCCTCCTCATGCTGCTGCCAGGTCCAGAGTCTCTCATGGGTCCCTGTACGGCCTCCCATTGCTGCTGTCTCCATCGCCACACTCTGCCATGTGCCACTTTCAGGTCTCCTCACACTGCTGGTGTGTTGAATTTTTTGACATAGGGTGCTGGCAGATTACGGGCCTCCCATAGCTGCTGCCAGGCCCCTAATCTGCCATAGGCCCCTATATACCGCCTCCTCATGCTGCTGCCAGGTCCAGAGTCTGTCATGGGTCCCTGTACGGCCTCCCATTGCTGCTGTCTCCATCGCCACACTCTGCCATGTGCCACATTCAGGTCTCTTCACACTGCTGGTGTGTTGAATTTTTTGACATAGGGTGCTGGCAGATTACGGGCCTCCCATAGCTGCTGCCAGGCCCCTAATCTGCCATAGGCCCCTATATACCGCCTCCTCATGCTGCTGCCAGGTCCAGAGTCTGTCATGGGTCCCTGTACGGCCTCCCATTGCTGCTGTCTCCATCGCCACACTCTGCCATGTGCCACATTCAGGTCTCTTCACACTGCTAGTGTGTTGAATTTTTTGACATAGGGTGCTGGCAGATTACGGGCCTCCTATAGCTGCTGCCAGGCCCCTAATCTGCCATAGGCCCCTATATACCGCCTCCTCATGCTGCTGCCAGGTCCAGAGTCTGTCATGGGTCCCTGTATGGCCTCCCATTGCTGCTGTCTCCATCGCCACACTCTGCCATGTGCCACTTTCAGGTCTCCTCACACTGCTGGTGTGTTGAATTTTTTGACATAGGGTGCTGGCAGATTACGGGCCTCCCATAGCTGCTGCCAGGCCCCTAATCTGCCATAGGCCCCTATATACCGCCTCCTCATGCTGCTGCCAGGTCCAGAGTCTGTCATGGGTCCCTGTACGGCCTCCCATTGCTGCTGTCTCCATCGCCACACTCTGCCATGTGCCACTTTCAGGTCTCCTCACACACTGCTGGTGTGTTCAATTTTTTGACATAGGGTGCTGGCAGATTACGGGCCTCCCATTGCTGCTGCCAGGCCCGTAATCTGCCATGGTCCCCCGTACCGACTCCTCATGCTGTGACGTTGCAACAAGGTGGAATTCAACCCTACATATATTAGACCGCCTTTATGTACAGCAAAAGGCCATCACAGATTTCCTGATGTTAAAAGCGGATAAAGGTACTCCCTGTGTAACTTAGATGTCAGCCATTGGCAGCTCATGCGTGACACCTGCGCTTGCTCAGGCCCTTTGAGGAGGCCACGCTATTCGTGAGTCGGCAGGACTATGGGATGAACGACGTCATTCCTCTGTTGCACGTCCTGGAACAAATGCTGTTAATAATGGCTGGTCAGGGTGCGGTAGACGTGGCGCACAGATCTCAACGCCACATGACCCCTGTGGGGGCAGGACAGGAAGAAGAGGAGGAGGTAGAGGAGGACATTTGTGCTCAGGAATTATTGAGTGAAATGGGTGGTTTTTCCACTCAGCGGACAGGAGTGGAGGAGCAGGAGCATCTGGTAGAGGAGGAGGAAGAGGAGACAGAGGACCCAGACGCACCGTGGCAGTATGCTGTGGAGATGGAGGCAGGGAGTCCCTCGCATTCCTTGCCACAAATGGCCCATAGCATGCTCGCTTGCTTGCGTACCGACAGCCGAATAATAACCATCAGACAGAGGGATGACTTTTGGCTGTCCACCTTGTTGGACCCTCGCTACCGTTCAAAAATGGTGGCCTTTTTCACACCTGCTGAGAGGGAGGCCAAAATAACGTACTATAAAAACCACCTATGTAGTCAGCTGGTCTCTGCCTGTCTGCGCCAACGTCCATCCTCAGACACTGTGGGCCCTGTGCGCTCGCGTTACGCTGCCATGGCAGCAGGGGAGGGGTGGGGTGGTAGGAGCAGTGGCAGCTCCACCAGCAGCAGCTGCCTCAGTCTGCAGTCGATGATGAGTAGCTTTCTTCACCAGCGCAGTGAGGAAACTAATAACCAGCCGCAGCAGCAGCAGCAGCATCAGGTGGACCTGGAGCAGGACCTCAAACAACAGGCTTAGGCCTACTTGGACAGCACCCTGCCAACCGAGGTAGACAATCCCCTTGACTACTGGGCAACGAAACTTGACCTTTGGCCCCAACTAGCTGAATTTGCCCTTGAAAGGCTGTCATGCCCGGGCAGTAGCGTGGCATCGGAGCGCGTGTTTAGTGCGGCAGGAGGTATTGCAACTCCGCGGAGGACATGACTGTCCACCCAAAGTGTGGAGAGACTCACGTTTGTGAAAATGAATCAGGCGTGGATTAGTCTGGATTTCAAACCACCAGTTCCTGACACAACTGACTAAATCCGCCATGAATCATGCCCCAAACATGTGCCACTTTCAGGTCTCCTCACACTGCTGGTGTGTTCAATTTTTTGACATAGGGTGCTGGCAGATTACGGGCCTCCTATTGCTGCTGCCAGGCCCCTAATCTGCCATAGGCCCCTATATACCACCTCCTCATGCTGCTGCCAAGTCCAGAGTCTCTCATGGGTCCCTGTACGGCCTCCCATTGCTGCTGTCTCCATCGCCACACTCTGCCATGTGCCACTTTCAGGTCTCCTCACACTGCTGGTGTGTTGAATTTTTTGACATAGGGTGCTGGCAGATTACGGGCCTCCCATAGCTGCTGCCAGGCCCCTAATCTGCCATGGGCCCCTATACCGCCTCCTCATGCTGCTGCCAGGTCCAGAGTCTCTCATGGGTCCCTGTACGGCCTCCCATTGCTGCTGTCTCCACCGCCACACTCTGCCATGTGCCACTTTCAGGTCTCCTCACACACTGCTGGTGTGTTGAATTTTTTGTCATAGGGTGCTGGCAGATTACGGGCCTCCTATAGCTGCTGCCAGGCCCCTAATCTGCCATGGGCCCCTATACCACCTCCTCATGCTGCTGCCAGGTCCACAGTCTCTCATGGGTCCCTGTACGGCCTCCCATTGCTGCTGTCTCCATCGCCACACTCTGCCATGTGCCACTTTCAGGTCTCCTCACACACTGCTGGTGTGTTCCATTTTTTGTCATAGGGTGCTGGCAGATTACGGGCCTCCCATAGCTGCTGCCAGGCCCCTAATCTGCCATGGGCCCCCGTACCGCCTGGTCACGCTGCTGCTGGGTCCACAGTGTGACATGGGTCCCTGTACCGCCTCCCATTGCTCCCACTCTGCCATGTGCCACTTTCAGGTCTCCTCACACTCCTGCTGGTTTCCATTTTGTCATAGGTTGCTGGCAGATTACAGGCCTCCCATAGGTGCTGCCAGGCCCCAAATCTGCCATGGGCCCCCGTACCGCCTCGTCACGCTGCTGCTGGGTCCACAGTGTGACATGGGTCCCTGTACCGCCTCCCATTGCTCCCACTCTGCCATGTGCCACTTTGAGGTCTCCTCACACTCCTGCTGGTTTCCATTTTGTCATAGGTTGCTGTATGGCCTCCCATTGCTGCTGCCTCCACCGCCACACTGTGGCTCCAAACACTGGTTTTGGCCCCGTGACTGGCCAAATGAGTGAAGTGTGCGGTGATTCTAAGATCGACGGCACTCATCTGCATGTCATACTGACTGACAGTATTATTTCTCTTCCCCAGCAGACTCCAAGGGCATTTAAATTAAAGGTACAGTGTTCAGCACTAATATTAAGTCTCTCTGAAGCCTAGAAACACCCTTTTTTAAGTTAAATTCACAGCGAATATATTCGACTCGAATCGAATATTTTCCACGAATTCGCCGAATCAGTCGATTCGAATTTTTGAATACTTCGCTCATCTCTAATCAGAGCTTCTGGAGCCCTCCCACCATTTCAGAATCCTGAGAGCTTTCTGGAGGAACTCAGAACCTCATACTTGAGGGACCCTTGCTAATCCCTTAAGTATCTCAGAGCCTGGGAGAGTCAGGGCAGTGTAGGGTGGAAGATGGACTGAGAGGAAGGCTGGAGTGAGGCACCTGGGAGGGGGTCTACCTGCAGGCAGTTGCTGGAAAGGAGGATTCCCTTTGTCTCCTTGGGAGCATGGCCTGTGAAGCAGGGAAGGAGCCAGCCCAGCATAAGGCCTGGAGACAGCCACCAAGCTAATGGGGAAAGCCAGAGTGAGTACACCCCCTGGGCCAGATAAGGGGAAAGGGCGGTTAGGTGCAATACCCAACTAGTCTTCATCTGGGACTGTTTTAAATCTACAGTTCTTGGGCCCTCTTGCCCAGGGATACCCTCAGGCAGCTGAGTGAAGAGGATTCATCTGGTGTGTGTGTGTGTGTATATATATATATATATATATATATATATATCTATCCTTATGACCGGAGAACATGTGTATACAAGCTAGGTTACAGCCACCCAGTACTGTATATGGAGGCACAAATGCCTCATGAACAAAAATACTACCAGTTACCTCAAAGTCTGGACATCCAATCCTATGTTAAGGCCCCTTGGGGTCACCGTTTCTAGCCAGTGTATCCAGAAAGTTTTTTTTTTTCTGCAGAGCTTATTATAGTACAGTCTCCCCAAATCCACGTCACCTGTAATGGTTCCCAACCAAAACACCCTAAGACCGGAGAGATCATTGATGTGCTTTTCTATAAAATGAAGTGGAACTGAATTTTTATCAAAGCCTTTTAAGGATGTTCCTCTTGTGTTCCCCAAACCCCTAAAGTGTGGTGTAGTCCGACCAACCTAGAGCAAGCTGCAGGGACATATCAGGTAGTAGACCACAAATTATCCCCAGTGAACTGCCGAATGGTGTAGATCTGGCCATTGTTGCCAGTGACTGACCTCTTCCTATGCCACATGTATTGGCATGTTCCACAGTTAGGGACATCGAACAAGTGCTCCAGCCGGAACCAACTGTGGTCTTTTGGGATCAGACTCTACTGGGTGCTATATAGCCCCTCAGATTTTTGGGCCTATGAAAAATGATGTTGAGGTGTTCTGGAATGGCACTAGTGAGACGGGTCACGATGGAGGATACCCCAGTATTTCTCAATAATCTGCTTGATGGCAAACGCTTTGCTGTTGTACCGAGTACTGAAAACTATGTCAAATTGACAACTAGTGCTTCTGGACCCTTCCCTGGCCAATACTGCTACACTCCTAGAACATATGCCCTCACTGTTCTGGGGCTCAGCACTCACCGCATCAGCATATACAGTAAGTGCCATATTGGTTAATCATGTCTCTAGCTACCAGGGATCTTAGGCTAGTAAGATCCCTGGTGGCTAGAGACATGATAAACTATTTAATTGCTAGCAGATCCTTGCTGGCTTTACTTGGCAACTATGCTATAGGCTAGTAAGATCCCTGTGGTGTCTAGAGACATGAATGTTCATTAGGGGACTGAAGGCTATCCTCTTGCCTACTGACCATGAGCCCTGGCATCTGAGGGGGCTCTATTCTTTGGGAGGTGTGTACCTGGGGGAATCTTTTGGAGCAGTTTTAGTTTGGATTCAATTCCATGTCTCCCCGAAACATACCGACTCTGAGAACTGGAGGACCCGGATATAGATTGTGAGTCTCTGTGCCCAAACCAGCATTGGTTGCTTCAACCCGCCCCCCCCCCACCTAGACTCAGGATGTTTTGAGCTGATTACAGTATACTAACATATGCCCTGATGCAGGGGCGGACTGAAACTCATGGGGCCCCCGGGCAATAGGTGATCATGGGGCCTTCCCAAACTCAAAAAAAGCCTATGAAAAAGGTACCAGGGGCATCTTATGGGGACCCCTACTGACCCCAGGCCCTCGGGCAGTGCCCGAGTTTCCAAATGGTCAGTCCGCCCCTGCTCTGATGCTGGGGTCTCTTGCTGTAATGCATTTGTTAAGGTGTTATGTGTTTACCATTGTGTATTTGTTCCATTGTTAATTGAGTCACCTATTTCTGTCTGTTGGCTAGTCCTCCTGGAGGTTCCTACATGATGGGATTAGTTGTGTGTTAACTTTACCTCATTATCTAAATCTGTGTGGGATGTGTATCCCAATGTGTAATATTTCTTTTATTGTTCATGGGGGACTGCCCCTATTTCTGAAATGTATAAAAAAACTGTATTTCTGTTCAATAGAGAGTTCCAGTTTGCGCCTACGTTAGTGTCGTCTAGTCCTTGGGTGCAATGCCTAGCTATTATACCTTGGTCCTGTGTCCCATCGGCGAGGAAGCAGTTCTCTGATGGAGGCACAAAAGCGGGGTGCTAGGCGTTCCGCCACAATAGCCATTTATATTTGCTCTGCAGAAGCTAAAAGGAATATCATTGACAATAAGTAGCTACACTACTGTTTCCTTTTTTCTTTTTATATGCTGTCACTTTAGTGTCTGAATTGAGAGACTATAATGTATCTGTGATTAGTGTGTGGATAGAAAATGTCTATTTCTTACCATGGAAAGCTGGAGTCAGCAATGCCGGGTGCTTCTAATTGTGGCGTAGGTGGAAGGTTTAGAAAACGGATCTCTTTCTGCTTTTATGCCTCGGTAATTTTGTGATTAATTAAATTCATGCACTGTACAATTAGTAATATGGCTTTTCTGCTTTCTGTTCAATCTTTTTTTTATTAAATTGAAGAACAATGTTACATTTTTAGTGCAGTCTACATCTTGAGATTTTGACATCCTTTATTATGTAGTAATTTGAAAGAAAAATGTTCACAAAAATCATCGTATGGTACTTATATAGTGCCATCAATTTACGCAGCACTTGACGCGCGTGTGCGTGTGTATATATATATATATATATATATATATATATAGCCAGGTCTAGAGGGGTGCTGGGGTGGGCTATATGCCCCCCCAGATTACAGCCACGCCCACCCAGGCAATCCCCTATGGATATTGTGCCCAGGCAGGGTTGCCAAACCGTTGGTCAGGGAAGCCGTGTGTAGGGGCGGCTGGCTGAATCTGCCAAGTCTCTGTGTCACAGACTCCAGATAACGAACTCTCCCCCCTCCTCCCCTCTGCATAGACAGGAGAGGAGACAGAACTCGATCTGCTCCAGCTGATCCCACCCCTCTCCCCCTGTCTGCCCCGCCCACACAGGGCCAGTGCGGTGCCTCAGAAAGGGAATGTGGGCGGGAGATATGAAATCCAGCCTCTGGCAGCTCCACCCCCTCTGCATAATTGATGACGCTGCCTGAGTCTTCCGATCCCAGCTTGGGGTGAGTGAGCCTTGCTCTATTACTGACCTGTCTCCATCTTCCTCCCTTCTCTCCCCTTCCCTGTTCTAGAAGGTTTTGCAGAGTTGATTTCATGTCCAGGGACATCTGAAGTACTATTGAGGATGGCTGACCAACTACTAGTTAAATAAACTGATAGATTAGATAGATAAGTTTGCTATGCTTCTTTTTAACCCCCTCCTGCCCAGAATCCCTTTAAGAGCTCCTTCACAATAGCTTTGGTCTAGTGTGAAGGAGCAGTATGTACCTCTTTGATGCCTGCCAAATGTTCCCTGAAGAGTGATCTGAACACATATTGCTCTGTATTCTATGTCCAATCATAGCGATCACACGATAACTTGTCAGCAAACTGTAAAAAATGCCTTTTTATTCATGACATTTTGCTTACTGATTCTGTGATTGGTCACATGGTACCTGGACCAATCTAAGCACCCTATAGCGTGTGATCACTTGGGACCAATCACAATTTTAACCACTAAGTCATGAATGAAAGCCATTTATAATGATTACTTATAACAATAAGACCCCCCCCCCCAAAATAGTACAGTGTCTAGTAGTATGAACTACTCTGACAGTATGTAAAAAAAGGAAAAAAGTTTAGTTTACAACAATGTGAATAAAAAGTGTCCCTGATCACCGCTACACTAGTTACAGTGAAGGAAATATGTATTTGATCCCCTGCTGATTTTGAATGTTTGCCCACTCACAAAGAACTGATCAGTTTGAAAATCGAATGTAGGTGTATTGTAACAAAATGAGATTAGCAGCACTCCCTTTAAGAGTCTGCTTCTAATCTCAGCTTGTTACCTGTATGAAAGACACCTGGTAGCCAAAAATCTTGCTGAATGATAGGGGATCAAATACTTATTTCCCTCATATCAGTACATAATTTGTTAGACGTGCATTTCTTTTGAATTTTTTGTTGCTATTCTGTCTCAGTGTTACAATACACCTACCATTCGATTTTAGGACTAATCATTTCTTTGTGAGTGGGCAAACATTCAAAATCAGCAGGGGATCAAATACTTATTTCCTTCACTGCATATGATGACGCTGTACGGCACTGGTGGCAGTATGTAAAAAAAAATAAAAACAAATTTTAGTTAATTTCCCCAAAAA
Organism: Staurois parvus; assembly: GCF_062004578.1. NCBI lineage: Eukaryota > Metazoa > Chordata > Amphibia > Anura > Ranidae > Staurois > Staurois parvus. The sequence goes on along the minus strand of NW_028317950.1, from coordinate 722,848 downwards.
AGCGACAAAAATTATAACATCGAAAAACTCATGCCTCTTACTAAATACCTTGGTGTACTTTCCAAAAAGGGGTAATTTTGGTGGATTTGTACTGTCCTGGCATTTTAGGGCCTCAAGAAATGATAGACCATCAGTACAACAGGATTGATTAATTAAGAAAAAAAAAAATATATATATATATATCGTAGTTTGCAAACTCTATAACTTTCACACTAAAGAATAAACACTGATTTGGGTTATTTTTACCAAAAATGTAGCAGAATACATTTTCTTCTACATTTATGAAAGATTATTTGCAACATTTTAAAACAGAAACTAAGAAAACATGTTTTGTTGGTATATTTTCATTTATGTAGCAAAAAAATGTAAAAAAAAAGAACAATGGTAATTAGCCGTTTCCCAACCGCCCTATAGCAAAAATACTGCTACAGGGTGGGACGGGAATGCAAAATCATATGTGCGTGTATATATGTATGTGTGTATATATGTATGTGTGTGTGTGTGTGTGTATATATATATATATATATATATATATATATATATATATATATATATACCCCGCCGCCATCCGCAGCTGTCAATCACCGGGTCTTGGCTGGTAATTACTTGCTGGCACCTGGTGATTGCCAAGCATCTCTGACGGGGAGGAGAACTGTAAACAAAACAGTTCACCTCCCTGTCAGCTTGTGCACACTGCTTTGGATGGCTCTGCATAGCACAGCCGTGCAAAGGAGTGTGCTTACAGTGAAGCACACAGACCCAAGTAAAACGGCACACAGTTAAGTTGATTGCCCCTCATGTTAACACCTGCCCAGTGCCATTAGCACAGTGTCAATACTTTCGTTTTTTTGGGGGGGGATGTCAGTGACACCTAGTCAGTTCCTCCCCCGTGTCAGAATGCCCACTGCAGTCACTGATCGCTGCCTTTACTTGTAAAAAAACCTAAAAAAATCATATATATATATATATATATATATACTGTATATAGCGTAATTTGTAAACGCTATAACTTTCACCTAAACCAATTAATTTACACGTATTGGGATTTGTTTTTAGCAAAGACATGGAGCAGAATACATTTTGGCTTAAATTTTATAAAATAGATTTAAAAAAAAAAAAAAAAATTCTGGATATGTTTAATAGCAAAAAAAGTCAAAATATTATTTTCTCAAAATTGTCAGTCTCTTTTTTTTTTAATATATATAATCACAAACATGTAAGACATACAGTCAATCAAATACCACCAAAAGAAAGCTCAATTTGTGGGAAAAAAAGGGCATAAATTTAATTTGGGTACAGCGTTGCATGACTGCACAATTGTTAGTTAAAGTAACGCAGCACCGTAACGCAAGAAATTGCCTGGTCAGGAAGGAGGGGGTAGGGGAAATTCTCTGGAGGGCAAGTGGTTAAATACCACCAAAGAGAGCTATATTTGTGTGAAAAAAAAAATTTCATTTGTGCACAGTGTTGCATGACCGAGCAATTGCCAGCTAAAGTAGGGCAGTGCTGAATAGCAAAAATGTCATGAAGGGGGTGTAACCTTCCAGGTGGTTAATAAAAATTTAGTTATGGCTATTTTGTATTACTTTTTTGGTACAGCCCTTGTATATATGCGGTGGGGTGACCTATCTTTAAAATTTATTCAAAGGGCGTTTTTTACTAAAACTGGAAAGTGCAAAATCTGCTGCAACTCTGCATAGAAACCAATCGGCTTCCAGATTTTGTAATTGAACAAGCTGAAGTTAGAGGCGGATTGGCTACCGTGCACAGCTGCACCAGATTGAGTGCTCCAGTTTTAATAAAACTCTCACAAAGTGCTCAAAGTAGAACTCTTAATGGATACTGATGTTTCGCTGAAAAAAATATGCGTAAAGCAGAATTCTTTTTTTTTTGGTTACATTTTTATACATATATAAAATCTACACACTTTTTCTTTTCTCTCCATAAAAATATGATCTCTACTATATAGAGTTTATCTATCTATTGATCATATCTTCTTTATAAATGATCGTGTATGTAACACCTCAACCTATGTTTGTACATTAACGTATGTACATGACCACAATTAGCAATCTTGCCTTTTTGTATGTTGGCTTTGAGAAAGAGGAAGCCCATATTTCCTGAAATCGTATTACCATCTGTACTAGGTGGTCCTTACCATGCATTCATGAGTCATGTGACCTGGGCTACCTTGGCTTTAGGTCACACAAGGATATTTAGGTTCCTTTTTGTATTAATGGCAAGCAACAATACTTTGTGCTCAAAATAATCATGCAGTTTATTGATGTGAAGTGTGCCATTTTTCATTCCTGTGAAGTGTGCATTTTAATGATGGGTCCACTTTAAAAATCTGTGAAATGTGAATTTTAATGATGAGGCTGCTTTATCAGCTTCTGAAATAAAGTAATGATGGCTGCTGGGTGCATTTAGACAACAGTGCACTCTTCAAATCATTATTTGTGTATCAGAATTGTTTGGTTTTAAGGTGACTGAAGGGCACGGAGTGCCAAGAGCAACGACCACTGCTTCGGGAAGAGTTCTTTTAATGATCCTCAGGAGATGTCAGTAACATGGAGAGGCCATAGTTCACATGCTGAACTTCAGGCTTTCGCTTCTGTAATCTCCTATTAATCATTTCAGCATTTTAATTCTTTGTCGAAAGAAGAGGCAACTGACCCAACATGACCTTCACTAGATATCTCCATGTGTGGAGACCAGATCCGTAGATTGCAAGAAAGAGAATATTCTTGTATTGAAGTGCTAATATGTATTACCCTTTTTGTCTTCTTCCAAAACATGCTTCTAGTAATTGGCTTGGAACGAAAAGTATGTTTCAAGTCAGTCTGTTGTATGAAAAAAAACATAGTTAAACCATTTCAGGCCAAGAGGTCATTGAAGCCTTGATAACCAGACAAATCCTGACTATAACTCAATGACTAATTTACTCACCTAAATACTTTTTAAGGACATAATAATTATATTTGGTGCACTGGTAAAAAAAAAACTGATTTTGTTCTTAATTATAAGCAGAGAAGTGGACAAAAATGTAAAAATATAAACGAAAAAATTAAAAAAAGAAAAAATAAATCTACATGCTAGGAGTATCTATCTGCCTAACCCCGACATGCAGTGTTCCACCCGGCATGTGGGCTCATTAGTGGAATGCCAAAAAATGATGATCCTGGTGCCTATGCATTTTAATTCTTTGTCGAAAGAAGGGCAAGAAAAATGTCTCTGACCCAACATGACCTTCACTAGATATCTCCATGTGTGGAGCTCTTCTTAAGGAAGACCAGATCTGTAGACTGCAAGAAAAAGAGAGAATGTTCTTGTATTGAAGTTCCAATATTGTCCTTTTTCCTTATTCCAAAGCCTGCTTATAGTAAATTAGCTTGAGTGGAAAAGTATCTTTCAAGGAAAACTGTTGCATAAAAAAAACAAAGTTAAATAATTTTGTGTTGAAAGGTTATTGAGTTATAGGCAAGTTTTGTCTGTTTATTAAGGATTCAATGACCTTTCAACATAAAATGATTTAACTTTTTTTTTTTTTTTGGGAGGGGTGCGCACACACTTGTCCATCCCCCCCCCCCAAAAAAAAACTTTTTCTGGCCAGGCTGTTTGGATTAACGGTGATATTAAGTGGGGTTCGAGTCCGGCAGCCGAACGTCTTCAAATTTCACCGAGCCCAGGGTAATTTGGCTCATCTCTAACAGCAATGAGAGGAATTTGATGAATGTCTCCAGGTAGCTCAATTAATAATAATAGGAACATTTTGGGTAGGAAAAGTTGGCTTTGTAGTCTACAGATCCAATAATAATTAAAAAAAAAAAATATTATACTTCGTAGCTGTTCACATCACCCCGTTTATTAAAGTTCAGTTGGGGGCGTGGTCAGCATCACATGCAGTAGGACGCGTGCGTAGCTAGCGCTGCTGTGTGGCCTGTCATTTTGTTTGGCACCTCGTTCTCTGGTTGGAACGGTTGCTTTGGTCCCTGGGGTGTGCTCCGCCCTTCCTTCTGTCATTCGGTGCCCTGTTTCTCCTGACACAGGATGGCTAAATGGGGGAAAGTAACTCGGGCCTTGCCTTAGTCGGCTGGGCAAGATGGTGGCACCCTGCTCCGTGCACCTAAGGAGAGACAGAGGGAGGCTGCACAAAAGTTATTCGCCAGGTCGCTCACCAGGGAAACTTCCCAAAAACAAGTTATGGACTCCACCATTGATCAGGACTTAGACTGCACAGGCAGTACTCAGATCCCCCCTGTACTGGCAGATCGGGAGATCCCATCCTGCAGTCCCCCAGTGAATATCCCACCATCTCTGTCTCATGTGAGACAGGCTGCTGTTTCTACTGAGGATAATCCTGAACCTACCCTTAGAGAGATTCTCTCTGCAGTTACTACATGCACCTCATCTGTGGTGTTTCTTACAAGGGAGGTGAAGGGGATGAGGGTGGAACTGACCCTGGTGTGTCAAGATATGCAAAAGTTGCGGGATCGCACTGCGGCCTTGGAGGGGAGAGTGAGTACCCTGGAAGATCATTGGCGACCATTACACAGGGATGTGCGATATGTGCAATCGATCTCTGCTACCACTGCCTCTAGATTGGAAGATTTGGAAAATCGTTTACGCCGCAACAATGTGCGAGCAGTGGGCATCCCAGAGCGTGCTGAGGGTAAAAATCCTGTAGCCCTTATTGAAGCCTGGCTGACCTCTACCTTTTGGCAGTGATGCATTTTCCACCATGTTTGCAGCAGAGCGAGCACAGAGTTCCAGCACATATCCCGCTGGTTGGTGCTCCTCCATGGCCCTTTCTGTTTAGACTCCTCAATTATCTGGACAGAGATACCATTCTCTCCCAGGCCAGAAGCAAGGGTGACCTGTCGGTTGATAATTGTTCAACAGGTAAAAAGTTTTGGGCATAAAATTAGCTAATCTTACATAATTTTGGGGTGCTGAAAACGAAAATGACCCTAAAAAATGTTGATTGGCTCTAGTTTCCATGATATATTCACCCATCTAATGACGTAAGCCATTCAAAATTATGATGCAACTTCAGCTGCATATTGCGCAATTGATACTGGTGATCAATAGAAAATGCATGTATACTGAGATGATGCAATATTAGCCTTTAATTGCATCACTTCACTGCATAAAAGCTGCAGTATCTGTAGCTGATTGTAGTTCGACAGCGTCTTTACATTTCGTTTTATGCTTATATAGGCTACTCAGTAATGCCTCGAACTTGTGTGAATAAAGCAGATAATTTCTGCTATATCTGCGGTGAAATAACTTTTATCTCACAAAAAAGGAGGATAACAGGAATGATTAAGAAAGCCTACAACTTGTATTTTGGCTGCAAGATAGGAGACCAGGACAAGAGCTGGGCACCACATATATGCTGCAATTCTTGTGGGACGGCACTGGAGCAATGGTTGAATGGAAAAAAGGCATCTATGCCTTTCGCTGTGCCAATGATTTGGAGAGAGCCAACAGATCATGTTAGTAATTGTTACTTTTGTATGGTGCCTCCAATTGTAAAAGGGCTAAATAAGAAGAAAAATTTATCTGTGCACTATCCAAATATTCCATTGGCAATACGTCCAGTTCCTCATGGAGAGGGGCTACCAATTCCTAAAGCACCAGAATCCTTCGTGGTTGAGTCAAGTGAGGAAGAACCTGAAGCGTGTAGTCACGTGCAATTGTAAGAGATAGCCCTTTCCTCGAATACAAGAGAAAAGCCAAGAGAAGCAAAACCGACACAAACTGAAGACAAAACTAGTGAGAATCCTAAGTATTAAAATGATTCAACTTAGCTTATGGCTATAATTTTTCTTGGTAATCCTATGCAATATATTATGCCATTTAGGCTTTGCTATGTAGTCAATATCACTTGCTTTATATTTGTGGAAAGACATCTATCTATATAATTATTGTGCATTATGTAGTCATTACGCCTATAGTAGAAAACTTTCCGTTTACAGAAAAACTAGAGCCAATTGACAAATTTTATTGTTATATTTGAACTCAGAATGTGAAATTCATTAAGAAATGGATCCTTTTGTTTCCAAAACTGGCAAAAAATAAAAATTTGTTGAACAGTGTAATGTCCCAGTATCCTTATTTCCTGATTTTTCAGTGGAAGTTCAAAAGCAACGTGCAAAATTCCTGGATGTCAAAAAATTACATTGGGCTTTGGGCCTTCAATATGCCATGCTATATCGGGCTAAAGTTCGGGTGATTGCGGAGGACACATCCCATTTCTTTGATAGTCATAATGCAGCCCTACATTGGTTGAATGGAGCGGAACATCACGTGGCAAACTCTTCTGGAACTTGACCTTGGGGACCCTGATGATCCTTGATGCCTTAATCTCAGCTTAGTAGAACAGCGGGTATTGCTCTTAAATTTCCTCACCTTGAGTATTTTTTTTTTTACCGTTTTTAAGTTGGGGCTCCTCCCCTCTTACGCTACCTTCGCATCTACCTGCTGCGTGCATGTTCACGAGACATTGTGTATACCCCAATCTGTTTTTGGTCCTTTTGGGGACCTTTTGGCCTCCTGCCTGTGTTTCCAGTTATCATTATTACAGCCCTGTTGGCTTATTTGTTGGTGGCAATATCAGCTTCTTCCCTTGAATTGTTCATGCTTCACCCAAGATGTCTATATATTGTGGAGTGTATATTACTGGGTCTGTCACTCCTACTTTTTGTCCACCTGGCCGCCCTGACCCATATGATCCGGGTTCCTGTCTGCGATGGCTTGTCACCCTGTACCCTTTTTATTTTTTTTTTAACTATTGCCTCTCTGCTCCCCTCTGGGGGCGGTATACCTGTCTACGACTGAGATATCCTTCCTATTTCCCCCATATATACTATGTCTGTCTCCCATAAAGAATTGCTGTTTTTATCCTGGAATGTAAGTGGTCCAGGGGATAAAACCAGATGGGGAGCTGTTTTCCATGTACATTTAAAACCGTCTGTAGTATGTTAGCAGGAACCCCATTTGAAATCTGACACTGTCAGCACACTCCGCTCCCGTTTATTTCCCATACAATATTCTTTCCATTCCACGTTTTCTAGAGGTGTGTGTATCCTTATCTCTAACTCAGTTCAATTTGTTAATGTACAGGAGTGGATTAATGCAGAGTGCAGGTATATTTTCCTGCTGTGTACTTTGAATGGGTTCCGCTGCAATATATATCCCTCCACCCTACTCTCCGAAGGTCATTAAACGCCTAGCTCAATATATGGCAAACCACCCGGATGCTCCCTTAATTGGCATTGGGTGATTATAACAATTGTATACTCAATACTTTGGAGAAATTGCCCTTCGGCGGCAGTGGCAGACAATTATCCCCTCAGCCTACCCCATTTGCTAATTTATTGGCGGAATTGGGCATCCGGGATGTGTGGTGGACGAAGTATCCGACTGCAAAATGTTATTCTTGTTACTCTGCTACTCATGATGGGCTTTCATGTATAGATCTGGGCCTTGAAAACTCGATTATCCTGCCATATGTGCTTGATGCTGTGTATGAACCCAGAGCTCTATCTGACCATGCCCCTTTCTGCGTTAAACTGCTACACCTGCTCTCATCTGGGAACGGTGTCAACCGAAATGGGTTAACCTTTCACAGCGGAGTCTGATTTGATACCGGGGGAGTTGTCGGACTTTCTGCAGCGGAATGAGAGCCTGTCCCCATGAGGACTGGTTTGGGATGTGATGAAGGCCTTCCTGAGTGGCCTGATTATCCAGGAGATTTCAGCGGTTAAGCGTAGATCCAGGGATTGGGAGGAGAAGGTACGTCCAGATCTTCAACAGAGAGAAGCTAAGATGATCCTAGATCAAAGCCCAGGTAACTGTACCTCCTGGAAGAAAGCCCAAGCCCTTTTTGAATCGGTGCTTGCTCAAACAACCAATAAGAAGTGGTATTTTTTGCAACAAAAATATTTTGAGGAAGGTGAGAGTACGGGACACCTTCTTGCTCTTGTGGCAAAATCACAACAAAAGGTGTCCACTATAGACAAAATCGAGGATGTTGATGGGGAGATCTGCACGAGCCAGGCGGACATACTGAGTTTTCCATTACTTTAATGACGATCTATATGCTTTTAGCCACCCATTCTGAGCTTCTACAGTTTTTAGACGCCTGCCCTTTTCCTGTTTTGTTGGATGCTGACCAGAAAGAATTGGATCTGCCAATCACAGTTGAGGAACTATCCAAAGCTTTACTGGGCACTCCATGTAATAAATCCCCAAGCTCTGATGGTTTGCCATTCGAAATATGTTATACATACGGTGAGCAACTCCTCCCGGCCTTGCTCAATGCCCTGAATGCCGCCGTGGATTGGGATGGTTTACCCCCCTCCATGAATTAAGCTGTGATTACAGTATTATTGAAGCCTGGAAAAGAGAAGTTAAAACCAGACTCCTATCGACCCATTTCCCTTCTGAATACTGGTACTAAATTGCTGGCCCAGGTTCTAGCCTCTAGATTGGCGTGGATCATTGTGAAAATCATGCACAAAGGGTTTATTCCCTCTAGAGCGACGGCCAATAATATTCGTAGACTTTTTTTGAACTCCAAATTCCAGTGGACAACCCTGGGGGGAGGGCAATTTTATCTTTAGATTCTGCTAAGGTATTTGACAGTGTGGAATGGCTATATTAATGGGAAGTATAGTCTAGATTCAGTTTTGGACCCAAGTTTATTAGTTGGGTACGCATTCCCTATGCGGCCCCTAGTGCCCGCATCCGGGTCAACGGGGATCTGTCGGATTTATTCCGGCTGCAGAGGGGGACGAGGCAGGGCTGTCCTCTTTCACCCCTTCTGTTCGCCTTGGATTTAGAACCTCTGGCGATTTTGGTGCGACAATCTCCGGACATTATAAGTTTTAATAGGGGTGCTCACGGAAAACATATCCCTTTTTATGCGCATACACCCTTTTGTATTTGGGTGATACCTCCACATCTTTAGATGCGGTTATGTCCTTTATTGGTCATTTTGGTGGCTTTAAAATCAACTGGCATAAATCGGTGTTGATGCCCGTGAATCCTGTTGACCTCCCCCTCCTAGCCTGTGCACAGAAAATACAAGTAGTGTCTACATATAAGTAGTTGGGGGTGGTGGTCTCTCCTGATCCAAGGCAGTACTTATCTCTCAATCTCATACCTCTACTCCATCAGCATAAATTGAAATGTAACAGTTGGTGCAAACTTCCTTTATCTGTGGTGGGCAGGGTCAATTTAATTAAAATGATTTGGGCCCGCAACTTCTCTATATCTTCCTAAGAAATGGTTTCATCGTATAGAAACCCAGTTTAGGAGTCTCATCTGGATAAAACAGAGGGCTAGAATAAAATTGTCCATGTTACAGTATGGCAAAGATTCAGGGGGGCTGGCGATCCCTGAGCCTAGATTATATTTCCTGGCAGCCCAATTGCAGCATTTCGTTTGGGTAGGATTTATCTGATACTACTGATCCTATTATGAGTTTGATTTCACTTCTTGATTCCACCATTTCGTCTCTCTCTCATCTTGAGATGGCTTTGCCGGTCCTTCCATCCACAGCTCCAACCACGGACCTTTTGAGACGTGTGTGGAGTGCGGTAAAAACATCCTTTCATGTTACTGGGTTTCTCTCCAGCACCCCCTTATGGAATAGTCAACAGTACGTAGAATTAGCTAAGCTAGAGGGTTTTCAAGAATGGAAAGAATGAGGCTTGACATTTATATCTCCGGGAGACTCTAAAGTCCTTTTCACAATTACAAACAGAGTTCATTAACCATAAGCAATTTTACTGGTTTCTTCAGCTATGCCATGCGGTGCAGGCCCAGTCTTTGTTTTCTAATCTCACGCTGAAAGACTCCATTTTCCTTAATGACGCGACTCGGCAACCCATAAGAAAGGCATGATTTCTTGGGTCTATTCCCAGTTGTTGGCCATGGTGCAGGATCATGCTAGTCTCCTGGGTAGGGCGTAGTGGTCCCAGGATGTAAAAGAGAACTTGCTGGAGATGCTTGGGATGCTGCCCTGGAGTCTGTTCCGGTGGTTTCTCTTTCTCCCTCCCATAAATTATCTCAATTGTTTGTTTATTCTCCATCGGGTGTATAGGACCCCTGTGCAATTATCCCTGTGGGGTAGGCAGGATTCACCTGACTGCCAGAGGTGTAGGACCCAGCATAGGGATTTCATTCACATGCTCTGGCGATGCCCAAAGCTGCATAGATATTGGAGTGAGGACCCTTTACCCTTTGCTGGGGGCACTGGACCAAGAACCTTTGCTACCAGGAGTGTATATTATGTATCTAGACTTTTATATCTGGCTAGGAAGTTAATTGCACGGTACTGGTTATCATCGGCACTGCCGACTAGTAAGCAATGGATAAATTAGGTTAACTCGCTACTCACACGGGAAAACCCGAGTGCCAACATCGCAATGCTTATCGCAAGTTTCAGCAGGTGTGGCAGGGCTGGCTAGATATAACTGGGCTTGCCCCTCAATTATTAGTGGATTGGCTCTTGCAGGTGTCACATTTTATTACCTACCTATCTCTACTTCTCCCCTCGGGGGTGCTCACGTGTATCCAGAATTTTCTTTGTTGGGATGCCTCAGGTGAACCAGTTGTTTCTTACTGATTTTTTTTTTTTGCTTTTTGTTCCTTTCCCCCATTTTTTATATATATCTGGATGGGGGGAATAAAGTAAATAGTTGTGTTGTCAAGATGGCCTTGGATCCTTGTTTTTTCTATTTAGTTTGGCCACTGCTTCTGATATTATGTCTATTACAGGATCTGTGTATCCCCATCACACAAACTATGTATAATTCTGCTGGTACTGTAATATTATTGGTGATTCTGTAAGCACTGTTCCGTTTTTTCATTGTCTTGACAATAAAAGTGGATTGAAAAAAAAAAAAAAGTTAAGTTAGTGAGTAAGAAAAATGTAAGGGACTTTGTCCTTGAGGTAAGAGAATAAAAAAAAATATACTGATAATGCAAAAGCACTGGGAACAATACCAAGAATAGCAAATGAGTGGACTTCATGCCATCAAAAGGATAATAACTAGCTTTACAAGGTGACGAGGCAACGTTCTGAGTCATCTAATAAGTACTTCCACGGCTACATTAAAAAGGTTATTATGGCTTCCTTAAAGGTTACATCCACTGGAAAACCTTTTAAAACGAAGAATTCATGGAAACAGAAACCCAACAGAGATCATATTTGAACTGAAGACATAACATATTACAGCATATATAAATCCAACATTAATTACGGTATTGCCATGTTACCAGACATTTGTAATATTCAATATTTGCAAATCTACAGATTACAGCAAAATAATCCCTGCCATGATTCTCCGTGTTCGGGCACTTTCTGTTAATCAGGTGACAAGCATTTGTCAAACATTTTAGGTACTCATTCACATGAAGAGGTATATATCTGGGGGTTCCCCTTATTTTTAAAGGGTTCTTCCAGATTCTGATACACTTCCTCCGACCAACAGACCCCCATAGCCACCGGGCCAAGGTTGTGGGAAAGAGGCCCTTGTCCTCAACATGGAGACAAGCTGCTTTGCTGGGGAGGGTGCTTCCTGGCAACACCCCACATTGAGGGCATGTGTTCTGGTATGGCTCAGGAGGAGGAGGGGGTAGCATGCTTGGATTAAGAGTCTGATTTGGATTTCTGGGGAGACCTTACACATTTTTGTTTATTTCCAAGGAGTATCTACTTAAAAGCCACACTAGACTCAAAAGGGTCTGATATGCATTACTTCTTTTCTATTTATTTTCTTTTGAACCGCTACCCCACTGCCCTATAGCAGATATACTGCCACAGGGCGGCACGGGTGTGCAAAATCGTGTGTGTAATATATATATATATATATATATATATATATATATACACATACAGTGAAGGAAATGCGTATTTGATCCCCTGCTGATTTTGAATGTTTGCCCACTCACAAAGAAATGATCAGTCTAAAAATAGAATGGTAGGTGTATTGTAACACTGAGAGACAGAATAGCAACAAAAAATTCAAAAGAAATGCATGTCTAACAAATGATGCACTGATTTGCATGTCCATGAGGGAAATAAGTATTTGATCCCCTATCATTCAGCAGGATTTCTGGCTACCAGGTGTCTTTCATACAGGTAACAAGCTGAGATTAGAAGCAGTCTCTTAAAGGGAGTGCTGCTAATCTCATTTTGTTACCTGTATAAAAGACACCTGTCCACAGGAGCAATCAAACAATCAGATTCCAAACTCTCCACCATGGCAAAGACCAAAGAGCTGCCCAAGGATGTCAGGGACAAGATTGTAGACCTACACAAGGCTGGACTGGGCTACCAAACTATCGCCAATCAGCTTGGTGAGAAGGTGACAAAAGTTGGTGAAATCATTTGCAAATGGAAGAAACACAAAACAACTGTCAGTCTCCCTAGGTTTGGTGCACCATGCAAGATCTCACCTTGTGGAGAGTCAATGATCATGAGAACAGTAAGGAATCATCCCAGAACTACACGTGAGGATCTTGTCAATGATCTCCAGGCAGCTGGGACCACAGTCACCAAGAAAACAATTGGTAACACACTATGCCAACAAGGATTGAAATCCTGCAGTGCCCACAAGGTCCCTCTGCTCAAGAATGCACATGTCCAGGCCAGGGGTGGACTGACAAATCATGGGGCTCCTGGGTAATAGGAGATCATGGGGCCTATGTGTCCCCACCCACACTCAAGCCACACCTACACAAAGCTCCACCTACATATTGCACTGTCTACAATACATGCATTTGTGGCAGCCATCCTCCACATATTGCATTCCAGCTGCATAGAAGGGCCCATCAGCAAACTGCAGAAGCTGTTAGGCCCCCATGTTCAGGAATGAGCCAATGCTCAATTCTTGTTGGCAGCTTAGGCTCACAGAGATTCCCCTTGCTATTGCTTGGAAGCCATCAAAGACATGACAGGTTCAAAGATGGCGGCCATCTGAGAACCTGTCAGATGCCCGTAGGCTTCCCAAGCATTCCTCCAGGAATCTCTGTGAGCCTGATCAGCCTGTTATTATAGCATAGCCTTCATGGGAGTTCCTGACTTCTTTTTGTAGAAGCCGATGGGCACTTTCAGGTATAAAGATGGATGATGTGCAGCAGCTATCTTTATGACGCAACCAGGTGCATTTTATGAAACCAGTGAGCCTGTGTACAAGTCATAACTTTGGCCCTAATACTAGATAAAAAGATGTGGCGCATGCAGCGCGCTGCTACAAAAATTGGGTGTAGTTTTCAGGGGGCTGTAGGTAGCACCTGCTGGCTACATAGTACAGTAAAGATTCCCGATGATTGAGGGGTTAAAGTTGTTGTAAAGGCTCAAGGTTTGTTACCTTTATGCATTCTATTTTTGAAAGTAAAAAAGCGTGTGTGAGGGTGAGAGAGAGGGAGGGGGTGAGGGAGTAAGATGGAGGGAGGGTAAAAGGGGGGGTGAGGAGGGTATGGAGAGAGGGAGGGGAGGCAAGAGACAGAGGAGGGGTGATGGGGGTGAGAGGGGGGATAAAAGAGAGAAAGGGAGGTGAAAGAAAGGTAGCTGAGAGAGGGAATGTGAGAGACGGGAGGCGAAAGAGGGGGTGAGAGAGGAATTGTGGGGGTAAGAGAGTGAGAAGGAAGGTGAGAGGGGGGGGTGGGAAAGAGAGAGGGATAGAGGGAGGGGACTGTGAGAGAGAGGAGGAGAGAGAGAGGGAATGAGAGGGGGGGAGAGAGGGGGGGAGATTCACAACTATAGTTACTCTCACCTTATCTCAGGCAACATGTAGAACTCCTGTGTTAAATCTGCTGCCTCCATCAGCAGGGTGTGCGCTGTACCGTGGTCCAATATTCTTTTATGCTCTTCACTTGCACTCAGAAGAGAAGAGTATTCTCCATCCACACTCCGGATCATCTCCAAATCATCCTAGCCGGGGACACAACACAATAAAAAAGGAATCTCAGGGCTGCAGAGCCAGAGCAGTGAGTGATCCTGGTGGCCAGGCTGCAGAGGAGGGGCGGGGCTCGCCATGCCTGCTCTCCAATGTCTCCATTCTGTCCTCAGGTTAGGGGATCGGTGTGTGTGAGGGAACCTTCACGTCACTGATCTATGGAGACTGAAAGGAAGCTGCTGAGGAGAACACCATGTACAGAGATCGCTGTATGACTGGTGCTCTGCAACAAGTAGAGGGGCAGTGACGGAGCCCCTCATGGGGCCCCCAGGCAGTGCCCGAGTTCCGTATGGTCAGTCCACCCCTGGCCCAGGCCCATCTGAACCAGTCCTCCTCTGCATCATTCAGATGTTCAGTGGCAAACTTCAAAGTGTTGTGGACAGATGAGGCCAAAATCGAGCTCTTTGGCATCAACTCAACTCGCCGTGTTTGGAGGAGGAGGAATGCTGCCTATGACCCCAAGAACACCATCCCAACTGTCAAACATGGTGGCGGAAACAGTCGGCTTTGTGGGTGTTTTTCTGCTAAGGGGACAGGACAACTACACCGCATCAAAGGGACGATGGACAGGGCACTGTACCGTCAAATTTTGGGTGAGAACCTTCTTCCCTCAGCCAGGGCATTGAAAATGGGTCATTGATGGGTGTGTCAGCATGACAATGACCCAAAACACTTGGCCAAGGCAACAAAGGAGTGGCTCAAGAAGAAGCACATTAAGGTTCTGGAGTGGCCTGGCCAGTCTCCAGACCTTCATCCGATTGAAAGTCTATGGAAGGAGCTGAAAGTTCGATTTGCCAAACTTCAGCCACCAAACCTTAATGACTTTGGAGAGGATCTGCCAAGAGGAGTGGGCCAAAATCCCTCCATCCTGTTTTGTGAAGGGGATCAAATACTTATTTCCCTCATGAACATGCAAATCAGTGCATCATGTGTTAGACATGCATTTCTTTTGAATTTTTTGTTGCTATTCTGTCTCTCAGCGTTTGAATACACCTACCATTCGATTTTTAGACTGATCATTCTTTGTGAGGGGGCAAACATTAAAAATCAGCAGGGGATCAAATACTTATTTCCTTCATTGTGTGGGTGTGTGTGTATGTATATATATGTATGTGTATATAAATATATATATATATATTTTTTTTTTTTGTAAATATTTTAGTAAATATTTTAGTAAATATTTTATTCTATCTTTTCATGTGACAACACTGAAGAGATGAAACTTTGCTACAATGTGACGTAGTGAGTGTACAGATTGTAGAACAGTGTAAATTTGCTGCCCCCTCAAAATAACTCAACACACAGCCATTAATGTATAAACCGCTGGCAACAAAAGTGAGTACACCCCTAAGTGAAAATATCCAAATTGGGCCCAAAGTTAATATTTTGTGTGGCCGCCATTATTTTCCAGCACTACCTTAACCCTCTTGGGCATGGAGTTCACCAGAGCTTCACAGGTTGCCACTGGAGTCCTCTTCCACTCCTCCATGACGACATCATCTAACTGGTGGATGTTAGAGACCTTGCGCTCCTCCACCTTCCATTTGAGGATGCCCCACAGATGCTCAATAGGGTTTCGGTCTGGAGACATGCTTGGCCAGTCCATCAGCTTTACACTCAGCTTCTTTAGCAAGGCAGTGATCGTCTTGGAGGTGTGTTTGGGGTTGTTATCATGTTGGAATACTGCCCTGTGACCCAGTCTCCGAAGGGAGGGGATCATGCTCTGCTTCAGTAGGTCACAGTACATGTTGGCATTCATGGTTCCCTCAATGAACTGTAGCTCCCCAGTGCCGGCAGCACTCATGCAGCCGCAGACCATGACACTCGCACCACCATGCTTGACTGTAGGCAAGACACACTTGTCTTTGTACTCCTCACCTGGTTGCGGCCAAACACGCTTGACACCAACTGAACCAAATAGGTTTTTCTTGGTGTCATCAGAGCACAGTACATGGTTCCAGTAATCCATGTCCTTAGTCTGCTTGTCTTCAGCAAACTGTTTGCAGGCTTTCTTGTGCATCATCTTCAGAAGAGGCTTCCTTCTGGGATGACAGTCATACAGACCAATTTAATGCAGTGTGCGGCGTATGGTCTGAGCACTGACAGGCTGACCCCCCACCCCTTCAACCTCTGCAGCAATGCTGGCAGCACTCATACATTTGTGTTCAAAATAATAGCAGTGTGTTGAAAAAAGTGAATAAAGCGCTCAAAATCCTTCTAATAGCTTTTATTTCCATACACACAAATGCATTGGGAACACTACACATTCTATTCCAAATCAAAATGTGAAGAAAAATATATCAAATTTGTGTTGTTCCTCTAAAAAGATTGAAGAAAAGTGAATATTAGACTGTTCAAAAACATAGCAGTGTTTGTATTCTTCTTTACAAACTCAAACATTCACTATATAAACTGAAAAATGTTTGAAGATTTTGCTTTCCTTTGAATCGCTTAATGAATGTTTAGTTGTATAAGCACTGTTTCTGAGAACTGCTGTACATCTGTGTTGCATGGAGTCAACCAACTTCTGGCACCTGTGAACAGGTATTCCAGCCCAGGATGATTGGACTACATTCCACAGTTCTTCTCTATTTCTTGGTTTTGCCTCAGAAACTGCATTTTTGATGTCACCCCACAAGTTTTCTATTGGATTAAGATCCGGGGATTGGGCTGGCCATTCCATAACGTCAATCTTGTTGTTCTGGAACTAAGATGTTGCACGTTTACTGGTGTGTTTGGGGTCGTTGTCTTGTTGGAACACCCATTTCAAGGGCATTTCCTCTTCAGCATGTAAGCCGTGTACCGGGGTGGGCTCCCCAGGATACAGTGAAGTCACGAACGAGGAAAGCAACCCCAACACCAGCTTTTGCCACAACAGAATTTTACTTAGATGTGGCAAATAAACACAACCACAAATGCTGGGAACATACAATAAATTTACATACACCCAGCCCAAAGGCTGAGACCCTTGTGCTGCACCTTCTGATAGATGAAGGTAGAAGGTGTAATTTATATTCGATGGTCATTATTTCTGTGATCCACATGTTTGTTTATTTTTGCTTCATCTACAATAAAACCCTTTGTAAAAGAAGGTAGAAGGTGTAGTAATTTACCTACTGGCGGGCACAACTAAACTGACACACCTTACCTGTTATTACCCTAAAAGAGCAGGAATCAGTGTATGGGTGTACAGTACGGGCTAGCCTGCGGTGCAGCACAACAGCTTACAATCTTACAAAAATCTACAGTATTCCCCATCCCATAACTAGTCCTGTAGCATGTGCCTGAGTATTCCTTCTGAGCAAAACGCCGGTCTGGCTTGAGTTTGTAGGATTTTATCAGCTCTCCAATGTGAAATGTCACTTTAAGTTGTTGAGTCCTTCCAATAATCAGTAACAACACTTGTGGCCTGACACAAACAGAGACCCTAACAAACTAACTATAGGCCTGAACTCCATCTCAAGGCACCAACACTGAAATGAGGTGCGTGCACGATCTTACCGACCCGGGTCTGCTTTGCATCCGCTGGTGACTCTGAACGGAACAAATGTCTCTCCAACAAGCATGCGGTCTTGCCGTATATGTTGCTTAGTTCCTCTGCTCTCATCAGCTACCGGGCAGCAAACTCATCAGCTTCACTCAGCTGCAGGTCTGGTTACTGAGGGACGCATTCACACCTGGATGTCATCGGATTCTCAGCTCACACGGCCCCTTCATTCAGCATCGTCCAAAACATGGCTGCAGTCTCCTCTTCCTGTTCGCTCAACTCCAAACTCTGAGTGCAAAACCCCACCTCTTCATGAATATACAAATATCTATGCAGTCTGAGGCTGTGTTAGAAAAACAGTGACATCTTATGGCTAAACCGCAGAATGTCAGTCAAAACATTAATTTACTTCCACACAGTGTTCAAACAATGAGAGCTGTTTCCCCATCTCACAAGCATAAGGCAGCACAACCTTTTTCAAGTATTCTGATGTATTCAAACTGATCCATGATCCCTGGTATGCGATAAATAGGCCAACACCGTAGTATGAGAAACATCCACATATCATGATGCTTGCGCAACCATGCTTCACTGTCTTCACAGTGTACTGTGGCTTGAATTCAGTGTTTGGGGGTCGTCTGACAAACTGTCTCCGGCCACTAGACCCAAAAAGAACAATCTTACTTTCATCAGTCCACAAAATGTTGCGCCATTTCTCTTTAGGCCAGTCAATGTGCTCTTTGGCATATTGTAACCTCTTCAGCACATGTCTTTTCTCCAACAGTGGGACTTTGCGGGGGCTTCTTGCAGATAGCTTGGCTTCACATAGGCGTCTTCTAATTGTAACAGTACTCACAGGTAACTTTAGACCTTCTTTGATCTTCCTGGAGCTGATTGTTGGCTGAGTCCTTGCCATTTTGGCTATTCTTCTATCCATTCGAATGGTAGTTTTTTGCTTTCATCCTCGTCTTTCAGGTTTTGGTTGCCATTTTAAAGCATTTGCGATCATTTTAGCTGAGCAGCCTATCATTTTCTGCACTTCTTTATATGTTTTCCCCTCTCCAATCAACTTTTTAATCAAGGTACGCTGTTCTTCTGAACAATGTCTGGAACGACCCATTTTCCTCAGAATTTCAGAGAGAAATGCACTGTAACCAGCATGTACAACATTTGCTGCCTTCCTTCCTTAAATAGGGGCAATAATTGCCACCTGTTTTTCAAAGAATGAATGACCTCACTAATAGAACTCCACACTGCTATTATTTTGAACATGCCCCTTTCAATGAGTGATTCAATTACACAGAATCAGCAGCATGCATGTCATGACTGTTGGGTCTGTTGGATTTCTATTACTCTACTACACTTGCTAGTAAATGATTTGCCATGTAGAAATATCATTTCTACCAAAAACAGTGATTGATCCAGTTAGTGATGTCTGACTGCTATTATTTTGAACACAACTGTATGTCTATTTCCCAAAGACAACTTCTGGATATGATGCTGAGCACGTGCACTCAACTACTTTGGTCGACCATGGCGGGGCCTGTTCTAAGTGGAACCTGTCCTGTTAAACCGCTGTATGGTCTTGGCGACCGTACTGCACCTCAGTTTCAGGGTCTTGGCAATCTTCTTATAGCCTAGGCCATCTTTATGTAGAGCAACAATTCTTTTTTTCAGATCCTCAGAGAGTTCTTTGCCATGAGGTGCTATATTGAACTTCCAGTGACCAGTATGAGAGAGTGAGAGTGATAGCACCAAATTTAACATACCTGCTCCCCATTCACACCTGAGACCTTGTAACACTAACCAGTCACATGACAGCGGGGAGGGAAAATGGCTAATTGGGCCCAATTTGGACATTGTCACTTAGGGGTGGACTCACTTTTGTTGCCAGCGGTTTAGGAAATAATGGCTGTGTGTTGAGTTGTTTTGAGGGGACAGCAAATTTACATGTTATACAAGCTGTACACTCACTACTTTATAACTTTGTAGCAAAGTGTCATTTCTTCAGTGTTGTAACATGAAAAAATATAATCAAAAATTTACAGAAATGTGATAGGTGTACCCACTTCTGTGAGATAATGTATGCGCGTGTGTATATTAAATGTGATTTTGCATTTTGCACGTGTGCCCTACCTGCGCCGCCATTCGGGGCTGTCAGTCACCACTTTCCGGGCGGTGATTACTCAGCGGCGCCCGGTAATTGCCGAGCATCTACGACGGGGAGGAAACTGTATGTAAACAACTCCCTGTCAGCTCATGCACACTGCTTTGGATGGCTGTGCACAGCCATCCAAAGCAGTGTGATTACAGTGAAGCACAGCCACAGAGCTGACAGTGAAACGGCACAGTTAACCCTTTGATTGCCCCAGATGTTAACCCTGTCCCGCTCAGTGTCATTATTACAGTGTCATTGCTTTTTTTTTTTTAGCACTGATCATTGTATTGGTGTCATTTGGGATATCAGTGACACCAAATCAGTTTCCCCCCCAGAGTCAGCCTACCGCTGTCCCGCTATAAGTCGCTGATCGCCGCCATTACTAGTGAAAATAAAAACAAATTGCAGTGTATATATACCGCCATTTGTAGACGCTACACTTTCATGTAAACCAATTAATTTGCATATATTGGGATTTTTTTTTTTTTATAGCAAAGACCTGTCGCAGAATATAGAATTTTGACCTAAATGTATGATGAAATTTTATTTATTTTTTTTTTTACTGGACATGTTTAATAGCAAAAAGTCAAAAATATTGTGTTTTTTTTCTTTTTTTTTACTTTTTACTAGTAATGCCGGGGATCAGTGACTTATAGCGGGACTGTGGCGGGCATTCTGACACTGGGGGGCACTGACTTGGTATCACTGACATCCCCAGTGATACTAATACAGTGATCAGTGCTAATAAAAAAGCACTGACACTGTACTAATGGCACTGGGCAGAAAGTGGTTAACTTCTGGGGTGATCAAAGGGTTAATGGTGTGCTGTTTTACATAGTTAGTGCTTCACTGTAAGCTCACTGCTGTGCTTGGCTCTGCTATGCAGAGCCATGCAAAGTAGTGTGCAGGAGATAACAGGTGAGAGAGCTGTTTTGTTTAATAGTTCTCCCCCCCCCGTCCCGTCGGAGATGCTCGGCAATCATGAGGCGCTGGCGAGTAATCACCGGCCGGGACCTGGTGATTGATAGCCGAGGCCCGGAACTGCAAAATCACGTGTGTGTATATATATATATGTATGTGTGTGTGTGTGTGTGTGTGTATATATATAAATGTATATGTGTGTGTGTGTATATATATATATATATATATATATATATATATGTATGTGTGTGTGTATATAATAAATATATATATATATATAGAGTGTGTGTGTGTGTGATTTGCGCACCCATGCCGCCCTGTAGCAGTACTTCTGCTATAGGGTGGACCGGAAGCTGTTAAGGTAGTTGGACAATCAGATCAAAATAAAACTTCTAACTGTTGTAAATTCAAGTTGGTAAATAATATAGATAATTGTAAGCACTCAGATATGAGTTACAAAATTGATATGACTCATTCGGTAGGGTCATTGCCTGTCATTATGTTGGGTATTGGACTTGAAAGAACTCGCTCAAGGATAACTTAAAGGTAAAAATAGTATATTCGTAAACAGCAGCACAAAAGAGCATTCATCTGTTATGAATTACTAAGAGAATGTTATTACCCGTTCCAAGAAATGTTTACAGTCAATTCACTGGTGCGTTCACAAAAATGAATTTAATGCGATATTAAGCCAAAATAACATATTATTTGGCATAGGAGAAATTATATAAATTCTGAGATTTGATCTACAGTATTATTTTCCAAACTATGCCAAATTTTTGCCGACAAAGGAGATTTAAAGCTGAAAGTTGTTCAAATGTTTTTGTTTTTTTTACCTTGATGCATTCTGTTTTTCTTTATTTGTTGATATAAACAGAAACAATACTGTTTTTTTTTTGTTTTGTTTTTTTTTTTATTTTGAAAAAACCCCCCAGAACAATATGTTTTACTTGCTATAAAACATATTACTAGAAAACATGCTGTAAAACATACCCACTAAAAAGGCAAAAACAACTGCTAGAAACTAGACAGTATGATAGCGGACTTTATAGGCACTACATAAGACCACGCTTTGTTTCATTAAAAAAAATATTTTATTCTACATGCTGTATATGTGAAAACACTTTAGAATACATAGACATTCAGTACATTTGAAACCGGAGGTGTTTAAAATGTCAGGTTTCTGTGATGTAAAAAAATGAGACAAAGATAAATCCTTTCAAAACTTTTTCCATCTTTAATGTGACTTATAAACTGTACAACTCAGTTGAACAACAAACTGAAATCTTTTAGGTGGAGGGAAGTAAAACTAAAACTAAAATAATCTGGTTGCATAAGTGTGCACACCCTTAGACTAATCCTTTGTTGAAGCCCCTTTTGATGTGATTCCAGCACTCAGTCTTTTTGGGTAGGAGTCTATCAGCATGGGACATCTTGACTTGGCCATATTTGCCCGCTCTTCCTTGCAAAATCAATCCAAATCTGTCAGATTGCAAGGGCATCTCCTGTGCACAGCCCTCTTCAGATCACTACACAGATTTTCGATCGGATTCAGGTCTGGGCTCTGGCTGGGCCATTCCAAAACTTTCATCTTCTTCTGGTGAAGCCATTTCTTTGTTGATTTGGATGTGTGCTTTGTGTCGTTGTCATGCTGAAAGATTAAGTTCCTCTTCATGTTCAGCTTTCTAGCAGAAGCCTGAAGGTTTTGTGCCAATAATGACTGGTATTTGGAACTGTTCATAATTCCCTCTTCCTTGACTAAGGCCCCAGTTCCAGCTGAAGAAAAACAGCCCCAAAGCATGATGCTGCCACCACCATGCTTCACTGTGGGTATGGAGTTCTTTGGTGATGTGGTGTTTTCACGTCAAACATATTTTTTGGCATTATGGCCATAGTTCAACTTTGATTTCATCAGACTAGAATACATTCTCCCACATGCTTTTGGGAGACTTCAGATGTATTTTTGCAAAATTTAGCTGGGCTTGGATGTTTTTTTCATAAGAAAAGTCTTTTGTCTTGCCACTCTACCCCATAGCCCAGACATATGAAGAATACGGGAGATTGTTGTCACATCTACCACACACAGCCAGTACTTGCCAGATATTCCTGCAGCTCCTTTAATGTTGCTGTAGGCCTCTTGGCAGCCTCCCAGACCAGTTTTCTTCTTGTCTTTTCATCAATTTTGGAGGGACGTCCAGTTCTTGGTAATGTCACTGTTGGGCCATATTTTCTCCACTTGATGATGACTGTTTCTTCACTGTGTTCCATGGTATCTCTAATGCCTTGGAAATGTATTTGTACCCTTTTCCTGATACCTTTTAACAATGAGATCCCTCTGATGCTTTGGAAGCTCTCTGCAGACCATGGATTTCGCTGTAGGATGCGACTAAGAAAATGTCAGCTGAACTTTATTTGGGCTTAATCAGAGGAACTTTAAATGATGGCAGGTGTGTACTGACTCCTATTTACCATGATTCTGAATGTGATTGCCTAATTCTGTGAATTCTGCCTGTGTGGCAGGCAATCTGACACTGATGGCTGGGAGGTACACTGACATAAATAGTGACACTAATGCAGTGATCAGTGAGAATACTATACACTGTCACTGTACTAATGACACTGGCTGGGGAGGGGTAATAAAGGGGTTAGGTGTGTGCCTAACAAGTGTTTATTATGTGCTGATTTTTACTAAATATCGGTTTGTTCCTCCTTCCAGCTTTGCATTTTTACACCATTTTCATCTTACTTCTGAGATTGTATAGATTATGAAATGCACATATGTTTCTTGAGAAGAATTACAATCAAACATAAACAAGAAAATGGTGGCTTAAAGTGTTACTAAACCCCGGACCCTGCATTCGCTATATCTGGTCTTCCTGGACCCTGCATTCACTATATCCGATCTCCCTGGACCCTGCATTCACTATATCTGGTCTCCCCGGACCCTGCATTCACTATATCCGATCTCCCTGGACCCTGCATTCACTATATCTGGTCTCCCCGGACCCTGCATTCACTATATCTGGTCTCCCCGGACCCTGCATTCACTATATCTGGTCTCCCCGGACCCTGCATTCACTATATCTGGTCTCCCACAGTACACACAACATGGAAATGCAATTATTTTAGTAAATATAAATGCTAAATACCTTTTCTCATCAGCAGTTAGAGCAGTCTTGTGACTATCGGTGTCCAGGAAAGCACTGGCTAAAGCTTGTAGGAGGAGTTTTCATTCTCCTCGTACTGTCCTATGAGGCTGCATAACCCCTGACCTTCTATCTGAACAGTGCTGATTGGCCCTGTGCTGATCACATGCACCCTCCCAAGAAAAACAAAAAACTAGCAATACACACCAAACTGAGCATGCGCAAAATGCCCCCAAGGCTCTGTTCGGTCAGGAGATGGATTAGGGACCGTAGAAGGGGAGGATCAGAGAAGACAGGATCAAACAGCCTTTTGTGACAATGCAGAGGATTAACCCCTTAGGTTCCACAGTGAGTATAACAAGCATGCTTTACTGCATATACAGACTGATTTTACTGTTGTGGGTTTAGTAACACTTTAACCGCTTGCCTGCGCTAAATCACGTGTGTGTGTGTGTATATATATATATATATATATATATAGCATTTACAGGTGGGGGGCACGTGCACCCTACTCATGCTGCCATTGGTGGCTTCAGCTGTTTGGAGATTCCCCGCCGGCGATCGCCGAGTGTCACTGACCAGGGAGAAATCTGTATGTAAACAATACAGATCTCTCCAGTCAGCTCCTGCACACTGCTTTGTATCTCTCTGCGTAGCATGTCTACCTAACAAAACACATACAGCACACACACACACAGTTGATGGGCCCAGATGTTAACCCCTTCGTGCCCAATGCCATTAGTACAGTGTCAATGCTTTTTATTAGCACTGATCACTGTATTGGTGTCACTGGGGATGTCAATGACAGTCATTTCTCCCCCAGTGTCAGAATGCCCGCTGCAGTCCCGCTATAAGTCGCTGATCGCTGCCATTACTAATATAAAAAAACAAATTCTATTATATATACCTCCATTTGTAGATGCTTTAACTTTCACGTAAACCAATTCGTTTACACATATTGGGATTTTTTTTCAGCAAAGACATGGAGCAGAATACATTTTGGCCTAAAATTTATGACAAAATTTTTATTTTTAAACATTTTGTGCACTGGACATGTTTAATAGCAGAAAGTCAAAAATATATATTTTTTTCCTCAAAATTGTTGGTCTTTTTTTGTTTATAGTGAAAAAAATGCACAGGGGATCAAATACCACCGAAAGAAAGCTCTATTTGTGGGAAAAAAGGACTTGCAGTTCATTTGGGTGCAGCATTGCATGACTGCGCAATTGTCAGTTAAAGTAACGCAGCGCCATGTTGCAAAAAATAGCCTGGTCAGGAAGGGGGGGAAATCCTCTGGAGTGCAAAGGGTTAATTCTGATTGAGTCTTTGTATATGAATGCAAAACTGTCCCCAAGGTATTAACTGGTTTCTAAAATATTGAAAAGGTAAATTCACTTCCCCTGGACTCTAAGACACTTATAGAAATATATCAGACTGTTGACTTTTGGTTAACCCCTTCATGCCTAAGGGTAAAACAAATCTTAATGCCTAAGCACAATTTTGCAACGTTGACATGTGTTAGTAACACCGTACATATCATCACAACTACTTTGTACATCCAGGTGAATTATACCGCGTTTTTTTCAGGACAAATTGGGCTTTCATTTGGTGGTAAATGGTAATTATTATCTCCTGTTTTTTTTATTATCAAAGGAAACCTGGCCAAAAATAGTAAAAAAAAAAATTTTTTTTATTTAGCTGTGTGTTTCTTGTTGCTATCATAACCTACCACCAAAAAACAACCCAAAATAAATTCTCCAGCTCTTGGTGATCACAGCGATACCATATATGTGTATGTTTTTTGTAGTTTGTACTCGTAGTACAGCCCAGAAACAATAGTGCGCTTTTTGTTTTTTTGTTTTTTACCTAAAACACCCTGACATTGACACTAATACCAATTTTTTTAAACCCTGACCTTGACCCAAACAATAACCCTGGCACTGAACTAGATCAAACCTTGATCTAGGTATTATTTATTTTTTTTATTTTTTTAATATTTCTTTTTTTTTTTTTAACAAACATTTTTTTCCCCCTCTGTGCCAGGAGTTAGAGAGATATGCGGCCCCACAGAAAAAAAGCCCAGTTCCGTGAGGCCGCATATTTGTGTGACATCGGCGTCAAGGGGTTAATGGTTTCAAGGTGACAATCAGCTGACTCAGCTGGGTAAACATTGAACAGAGGAAGTCATGTGACCCGTGATGTAATGTTTAGGACGGAGGCGTGGCGACGTAATTTCTGGCATGGACAGCAGCTGCCATCTTGCTACACCCATGCAAGTACACCCTGTGTGTTTTTTGCTGATTTGAAGCTTGTGGGTCTGCAGACCCTGTTTTTGTTGTAAGTGGGAATTTGGCTTGTGTTGCCTTAAATAAATGGTTTAACTTACTACACTATGGAAGTCCTTTTTTCTTACCTCTTTATAGGGATCGTTTGTTAGGCTATCCGGTCCACCATTGCTAGGAGAGGGATACCACCACTGTTGTTACGGTTCCTTGATCACTGCCAAAGACCCAAATGCGATTGAGACTGCTTCGCTGAGCGCTTTTCTGATGTGTGTTGACCCCTAGGGGTTGCAGTGTGGAGGAGAGCGGGCATGCTAGCTGGTGGTGGGTACATTTGTTAGGTTGATCACTGTATCTATCACCAATCAAGTTTTCACGGAGTCATATTGGATCCTTCACAGAGTTATTTTGGACTCTACACTATTGTGTTCGTTCACATTTTTGTGGCTCAATTTGTTTTACGTTTATATCAGGTCATTTGTACACATTTATTTATTTTATTTTATACACTCGCCTTACTACCCATTACATTGGGGATTACGGCCTTATGTGTTATTTGATGGTTATATTGTATTTATGATCACGTTTTGCTGTTACGGTTTTACTCTCATGCAGTCGTGTATTTAGGTTTTTTGCTACCCTAAGCAACACAAAAATCAGCGTCCCCCCGCAGAGAGAGCCTGACATTGACCAACAACACCCCTGACTCCCACCCAAGAGAGTCTTCCACTACCACTGCCCCCATACACCAGCCACCATTCCACATGGCGAGAGAGAGAGGACACTCACCTTCACAGCTCCGGACATCCCCACGAACAAAAGTCGGGCTGTGCATACACCGTCATGAAACTCAGAACTCACCAGGTCCTCATGCAGCGTGTGTCCCTTCTTCCGAGGGGCAGTGCTGCCCCCCCTAAAAAATGCCTTGTGGTAAATACACCCCTGCTCTCATGTATTTTATGTGTATTCTTTATTTGTCCATTCACTAATGCATTTTCTCACAGTTCTTCAGAGTTCTAGGAGTGGCGCAGCACTCAGTTTGAGTTTCAGTTGAGTGCTTTTATTTCTACATGTGTGTTGATATATTTATGATCACGGATCTGTTGACTCGCTTTTTTCATTTCCATTGATCCATTTATTATTTTCTGTTTCTTAGTGTTATGTAGTTTATATACACCTTCTATAGGATTAGCTCAGCACCACCCTTGTTTTCCATTATTTGATATTATAGTTGTGTATTAGGAGCCATTCCTGGTTTTGTGGTTCAGGTTTGTTTGTTTTTTTTTGTGGTACAGTGGCAGCGTAGGAGGCTTTTTGTATTCAGTATTGAATAGAAACTGGTTTTCTTTAATGATAAAACTGGTTGGTCTGTCCATGCCATCCAAATATAAGACCGTTTCATTTTAAAAAGATGTTTATGGATAATTGTCTCCATTGACCATGGTATTAAATGTCCTTGCAATAAACTGCTCTGTACGCAAACCTCGTGGGTGGAACAAACTGCAGTTCTTAGTAAACATTCGGGTGACACATTCGATTTTGTCCAATCTGAAGTCTATCTCAGTTTCTCTCAAAAAACACAGTTTAAATTCATAGAAACCATATGTGACCATTTTAAATCCTAGGGACTCTGACATAATATATAGTGCGAACGTGGGCAGTGATTTACACTCTGAAAGCAGTTGTTGATCCATGAAACAACTGATAATCCAATTAGGATGGAATACATTTTTCCCTTACTGGAGCAAATTTGATCATGCTTTATAGAAGTGTTTTTTTTGCCTTCCTCTGAATTAACTGTGGATATAGGATTATGCGTATGGATGTTATTTATTCTATTAATTTTGTTCCATTGGTTGAACTGGATGGACTTGTATCTTTTTTCATCCTAACTACACTATATTGCCAAAAGTATTGGTACGCCTGACTTTACACACACACAAAGCAAAAATATATTATATGACTAAAGATTTGTGGACACCTGACCACCACATCTATATGAGCTTGTTGGTCATCCCATTCTACAACCATGGCCATTAATATGGAGTTGCAGCTACACTATATTGTCAAAAGTATTGGCACCCCTGCTACACGCACATGAACTTTAATGGCATCTCAGTCTTAGTCCGTAGGGCTCAATATTTAGCTGGCCCGCCCTTTGCAGCTATAACAGCTTCAACTCTTCTAGGAATGCCATCCACAAGGTTTAGGAGGGTGTCTATGGGAATGTTTGACCATTCTTCCAGAAGCACATTTTGTGAGGTCAAGTACTGGTTATGGACAAGAAGGCCTGGATGCAGCTGCTAGGCCATGGAAACCCATTCCATGAAGCTCTCTACGCACAGTTGTTGTGCTAATCTGAAGGCCACACGAAATTTTGAGGTCTTTAGGTATTGACTCTGCAGACAGTTGGCGACTTCTGCACACTGTACGCTTCATCTTGCGGTGACCCTGTTCTCATTTTACGTAGCCTACCATTTGGTGGCTGAGTTGCTGTTGTTCCCAGTGACTTCCACTTTGTTATAATACCACTAACAGTTGAGCGTGGAATATTTAGTAGTAAGGAAATGTCACGGATGGACTTATTGCACAGATGGCGACCTATTACGGTACCACGCTTGAATCCACTGAGCTCCTGAGAGTGACCTATTCTTTCACAAATGTTTGGTTCAAACACCTGAATCCAATGATTTTGGCAATATAATGTATGTAACTATGTATGGCCCAGAATGCTTTGGCCCTTGTACCAAGTAATATTTGGAATAAAACCTTACTTTGGCCTCTAATACAAGGGTTGTACCTGTGACAGCTGCCTGGCACCCAAGACCTGGGTGTTTCCGTCAGAGAATCGCTTCCTCGCCGCTGGGACACAGGACCAAGTTATTATAGCTGGGCATCTCACCCAAGACTAGGTGACACAAGCTCAGGTGCAACTGGAACTCTTTATTGAACAGAAATACAGGTTTGTATACACTTCAGAAATAGGGGCAGTCCCTACAGGAACAATAAAAACAAATATTACACATTGGGATAAACATCCCAGAATGATTAAGTAAGAGCTTCATCCCATTATCCTAAACAATGCAAACAGTACAGCCAACAGTTAACAGAGATCTAATTAACAGTAGGTTAATCAACAGCCAAGCACCCAGACAAGTCAGGGAGCCCACCCCAGACAGTCTGGCACCCCCAACATTGAATACACCAAGTCCACTAGACCTGCTGTCTTTCGGGTGTTTGCTTTCACTTGTATAATCTATCCATCTTAAGACAAAACTCATACAATATTCCAACAGTGTGAAAAAGTTGAATTCATCTATCTTCATCGATTTCTTGAGGGAGATTGTTGATAAATATTTCTGTCCCAAGTTTAGGAGCTTCTCCAACCCAGTCTGGAAGAAGACCCCATGGGGTTTATTTACTAAAGCTGGAGAGTCCAAAATCAGACTCCCTTCTGCATAGAAACCAATCAGCTTCTAACCTCAGCTTGTTCAATGAAGCTTTGGCAATGAAACCTGGAAGCTGATTGGTTTCTATGCAGAAGTGAGTCTGATTTTGCATTCTCCAGCTTTAGTAAATAAACCCCACATGTCCTCGTAATATTAATCTTGTACAGGTTAATAGTCAGTCTTTCCATCCAGTCCAGAAGGTGTATTGTATTTACTCATAGAAATAATTCAAGCCTTACTCTCAGCGTTCATCATGTTATTATCCATCATCACAAACTGACCTGCTCTCTCTATGTGACCAGAGGCTGAATTGAGCTCTTTCCATGCTCTGACTGGAAGAAGGAAAATCCCCAATCTCCTCCATGGGCCATAATCTGTGGGTAGAAGGCTACCCCCTAGTCCCCTTCAAAAGCCCCTGCCCCGGTTGGGTCTGTCACAGTAAAAAAGGTAATGCAAAAGTGGGCATAACGTACATAGGTTGTCCAAATTTCACATCTTAATTTCACTTTCCCTCTATAGTAACTCTTCTTTCTTTTTTTTTTTCTCTTTTCTTTCCTCTTTTTCTTCTACTTCTTTCTTTTGCTTTTCAAGCAGAAGCAACATTCTGTCATTGAGTTCTTGATGGAGGGGTGCAGGCTGTACACCATCCAAAGAATGTTGCATAATGCTCTAAGCAGGGGCGGACTGACCATTTGGAAACTTGGGCACTGCCCGAGGGCCTGGGGTCAGTAGGGGGCCCCATGAGATGCCCCTGGTACCTTTTTCATAGGCTTTTTTGAGTTTGGGCAAGGACACAGGGGCCCCATGATCCCCTATTGCCCGGGGGCCCCATGAGTTGTCAGTCCACCCCTGGCTCTAAGAGATGACCATACTGACCAGCAAGGTCTTGTCATTGGTGACTCTTGTCAATGGTGTCATCTCCATAAACATTCTGTAGCCTTCTGTGAATGTTGGACAGCCTGCACCCCCTCCTTTGTCAAGAACTCAATGACAGCATGTTGATCCTTTTGAATCCATCATTTACCTGCAATGAAAAATAAGATGATTTGTTAGAGGAAGAGTTACAATGACATTTGAGCAACCTATGTAAGTTAAAAAAAAAAAAATCACTTTTGCATTACTTTTGGTACAGCCCATGTATTTGTTTGGCACTTTAATTTTGATTCAACAAAGCAGAGCTTTGTTCACCCACATGGAAGAAAAATATATTTTAAAAATATTCTTCCCAAATATTTTGACATATATTTGAAATACAATTTTGGCTGTATTCAATATATATATAATATATATATATATATATATATATATATATATACATATATACTGTACACACTGTATATTGAACTGCATTTTTTATATATTACAGAATATATAAAAAATACATTTTCAAATATACTGTATGTCTTTAAAAATATATTTAATCTACATGCAGTGTAAATGGAATGCATTTACAAATATATGTTAAAATGACTTTTTTATATATTAAAAAAAATCTGAAGAATATATTTAAAAAAATATATATTTTTAAAAATATTGCTCATATATTTTGTTATATGTAACAAATGAATTTCAACATACAGTATGTGTGTGTGTGTGTGTACATGTGTGTATGTGTGTGTATGTATGTATGTATGTATGTATATATATATATATATATATATATATATATATATATACACACACACTTTTTTTTTTAAATATTGAATATGGTCAAAATTTTAGTATTTCGAATATATGTCAATATATTTGGGAAGAATATTTTGAACATATATTTAAAATATATTTTTCTTCCATGTGGGAAGACTCCGAGAACAAGCATGCTGTTATCCCCACCTATAGACTGCCACCTGTGATGTGTTTCACCCTTACAGGCTTAGTTGTAGAGATTAAGCACTTAAGGATGACATGCATTGGAGGGGGGGGGGGTTTGGAGGCGGAGATGGCAGCATGGCTGAAATTGGATTTGAATAAAGCGCTTTACTGGTCAGTGAAGTCAGAGTTGTGCAGGTTCCTTGTTTAGTGGTTGTATATCTATGGAGCTGCTTTGGTGCAAAGAGGAAAAAAATGTGTATTTGAAACGTAATATATTTACTGTCTTGTTCATCATGGCTGTTCAGTCTGTTACTCTTTCACGTGTTTGGCATAATTTTAAATGTAGTTGATCAATATGTTCAATTTAGATGACAAAGAGAGGCGTAGACACAGTCCTGATAGCCATCTTCTATTAGTAGATGGTGCTCATCTCCCGGGAGATAATTATTCTTTGTCAAGAATTAAGACTTAAAATTTCTGGATATTTATACATCTTTTCTGAATGTGCAATGGACAGAGCGATAAGCGCTTCTTCTTTTATCTGCTCTGATGGCTTGTAAAAGGTCTCACAGTTGGTGTTCTTTTGAGTCAATAAAATGATGAAGAAGCTCCCTCTAAACCAATTCACAGCATGGTACACCCATGTATCGTTGAAAGCATACACTTATTTAAACCCCATGATGAGCCACATGCTTCGAGCCTGGGAATCCATTAAGTGTTCTAGCAACTTCATTTCGCCTCACCTTCCTCTTCTGGGTAACCCATTATTCCCTCCAGGCCTAGAGTCCCCTACTGCATTTCACTGCATTTCACTGGTTGATCTCCCACGATTTTCACAGCATCTACTCTTTTATCAACAGTCACTCTGTATACACCCAGGAGGAAATTGGAGACAAGTATCTGGCTCCATCCACTGATCTTTTTCGATTCCTCCAAATGAAACCTTGGTTAACCACTCTATTTACCAACAAAAACTTTTTAACTTGCTTTTCCTAAAGCCTCATACACATGATGAGAATATGGGACGAATGGTAGTTCTTCATTCTGCTTCCTTCTTCTTCCTTCTTTCTTCTTTCTTCTTCTTTCTTCTTCTTTCTTCTCCTTCTCTTTTTTTTTTTTTTTACATGCTAGTCTCATTTCAAAAATGAATAGGTTACAACAGTTAAGAAAATTCTCGTAAGACAGAATACAACTTCGAAAATGATATAATGTATTGTATTGTAATATATTCTTTCGTTCCCGAGTATGATTGGTCTTGATCTCTCGATTCTGTATGGATGAATACTGTACTGATTAAACGAAAATCGTTTGTTCTGTTTATAGTACGAAAGAAAAATTTGTGTGCTTGTCCCTTCGAACAATTTTGCATGAACTGTCATGATTGGCTTTCGAAAGCTGTGTACGAACCATCAGATTATCACACGATTGCCCTATATGTGGTATTTTTCATCTGATTTTCTCAACGTGTGTACTAGGCATTGTTTGAACACATCTGTCACAGCACACCTCTTTCTCTCAAATGTATCTCCTTTGTCTATTCACAGCTGAACGATCCAAGGGCCAAGCTAAGTTTCAAAGTGGGAACACAATCTTAAAAGTACAAGAGACATAGAGAATGGATACAAATCTGGACCATGATAGCCTCTTGTTCCATCAGTACACTTACACTCAAACTGACCTTTCGGTTTCCAGTTGCTATATGGTTTTGACTTGACTTTTGTCAAATTCCTCCAGCTACACCTCCCCAGGGGATGTGCTTCATACAGTACGTCGTGGCAGTTCTCCATGCTTTTTAGATTTTGAACGAAGGTCCTTAGATTATTACATACATTGCTATCCTGCCCCTTTCCTAGGCACCCTTGACATGTTCTGTTACATTTGAAGCCCCCGGGCCTCACAAAACCCCAATTCAAATTGGCAACACATGTTTTATTGGTGGCAAAACATACTATTGCAAAAGCTTGTGTCCTTCACAGAAGTTCATTGCCGCATAGATATCTATTTAATGGGAACAATTCCTATGAATAAGTATGTTCAGTCAAGGTTTTAGGAATCCGAATGGAAGGATACCAGCTTTAGTTACATGGGCAGCAATGAATGGACATGTTGGCACCCATTCATGGGAATTGTTCCTATTAATCACTTGCCCTCCTCAGGATTTACCCCCCTTCCTGACCAGGCCTCTTTTTGCTACTCGGCACTGCACTAATTCAACTGGTAATTGCGCGGTCATGCAATGCTGCACCCAAACAAAATTTACGTCCTTTTTTAAACACAAATAGAGCTTTCTTTCGGTGGTATTTGATTACCTGTGCGCTTTTTATTTTTCACTCTATAAACAAAAAAAAGACCAAAAATTTTGAAGAAAAACAATATTTTTTACTTTCAGCTATAAAAATGATATAGTAAACTCAAAGTTAGTTATGAATTTAGGCCAAAATGTATTCTGCTACATGTTTTTGGTAAAAAAAATCCCAATAAGTGTATATTGATCGCTTTGTGTGAAAGTTATAGCGTCTACAAACTATGGTATAGATACTGCAATTTATGCCATTTTTTTGCTATACAGCGCTGCGCTAGTTTGACGGACAATTGCGCGGTCATGCAATACAGTACATAAATGAAATTTACATCCTTTTTTTCCCACAAATTGAGCTTTCTTTTGGTGGTATTTGATCACCTGTGCGGTTTTTTTTTTGCGCTATAAGAAAAAAAGGCTGACAATTTTGAAGAAAAAAAAATTTGGACTTTTTGCTATAAAACATGTCCAGTAAAAAAAATTTAAAAATCAAATTTAGTCATAAATTTCTGCCTAAATGTATTCTGTGACATGTCTTTGCTTAAAAAAAATCCAAATATGTGTAAATTAATTGGTTTACGTGAAAGTTATAGCGTCTACAAATGGCGGAAAAGATACTGGGATTTTTTTTTTTATTATACTAATAATGCCGGCAATCAGCGACTTATGGTGGTGATCAGTGATTTATGACAGTGATCAGCGACTTATGGCGGGACTGCGGCAGACATTTTGACACTGGGGGGGAACTGACTTGGGGTCACTGACATCCCCAGTGACACCAATACAATGATCATTGCAAAAAAAAAAACACTGACACTGTACTAATGGCACTGGGAAGGAAGGGGTTAACTTTTATTAGGTAATGAAAGGGTTAACTGTGTGAGGGGAGTGTTTTACTAGGGGGCAGGGGTGTGTAATTCACAGGAACACACTGATCCCTAGAGATAAAGTCTTCTGCCAGGTTTAGAGTGCTCTGAACTCACAGATAGCAGAGCTGCAATGGAAACAATGCAGCCGTGCTATTTGTCAGTGATTACTTGTAATCGCCGGCACCCGGCGGCAAATGACCCGCCGGGAGCCGGTGACGGACACTCGTTGCCACGATCGGCGGGACAGGTAGGGCGGGCACGCGCCTCGCGCGCCCCCCACCTGTTTTGCACTGCGACGTTAAAAGACGGCACTGTGTGCACAGGTGCCACCCTGCCGCAGTAAAAACACTGCGGCAGGTCGGCAAGCGGTTAAATAGTGCGCAGCAACAGCCCTGAAGAAGGGGGAGTCCAATTCCCTGAAACACTGCGGCTTGATATATGCGTTGCTACTTTTTAATGCACCATACTTCAGAAGTTGCATTTCTCTGGGTGCTACTTTCTTTTTATCCAAGTCTACATGATGAAACGACTGTAAGGTCGCACAGAAAAGGCAGCAGTCCAATCCCCAAGAGGGCCCATCTCCACATCCATCACTGGGCACTATCCAAGGGAAGGAATTTTCTTTTTCTCCACACGAATACCCATCCAGGACGAGTAACATATCCAGTCAGTCAAGCACAGTCTCCAACACAAGCTAGATAGGCATAAGAAATTCCTAAAAACCTGGGCCCCATGGATGCAATATACCCACTTTTCCATGTCTCCAGCAAGCTATACACTGTTATAGATCTCGGGTTCCTGTTCGGGGTGTCCATGATGCCCTCTCCCTATTCCCCTCTTCCCATTTCCATTCTGTTCTACTCTCATCACTTTTCATTTTCCCTTGGCCCCCGCTTTGGGAGGCCTCAGATCCTATGTTCCTTGACTTTTCTTCATAGTGCAGACAGCATAATTTCCTATGCTAGCCAAAAGTGTTTCCCAGCTCACAGTTGATGTACGATTGTATTCCTCCCCCCCCCCTCCCCCATTGTTAATACAATGTGGATTGTTGATGTAAAGCTGCTATGGAATTAGCATCACCTGTCAATTCTTGTCTTAATTATTTGTGTTGCCTTTAATGATTTATGGATTCACTCTGGAACTTCTCCATATGTTGGTTACTTTGCATTTGTACAGGTTATGCTATGTATCCTATAAAACGTCAATACAAATCTTTGAATGTGAAAGCATACACAACGTATCTTAATATGGAATTTGACTTTAGAAAAATAATTACCAGGAATACAAACAAATTTCCAAAAGATACTTGTCCCATTTTTAAAAATTGACACTCAAGGTTCCTAAAATGCATTAAAGTGCATCTTAACCAAAGGAAAAAAATGTAATACATTGGAGCTTACCAGTTCTTAGATGTGGTGGCAGCATTCAGTTTCCTTATTTAGGCCCCTCCCCATTTATCTTCATCTGTTGATCCTGCCAGTAATACACTTCCTCTCCAAGGCGACTACACTTACTCCTCCACTAAATCAATGGAGGAACATTGGCAGCACTCTACAACAAAACACCTCCACATTGCTTTGTAGTTTACATAAGATAGCTGGGATGGTTAATAATATTTGATATTCAGTGCACTACACAGGAAATTACAAGAATAATGGATGTTTGGCAGGATCAACGTGTATTTTTTTTATACTTAAAATGTTCTTGGCCTGAAAAGAAAGAAAAGCAATAGAACCACCCAGGGTTTTTCTTTCTCAGAGAATAGGTGCAGGAACTCCCACCTCTAACCCCTTGTCTCTGTCCCTCATGCACCTCTTGAGCACTATCCCTTGGTTTCACCCCCACATACCTCTCAGTACCACCCCTTTTAACCCCCCTCCCCAAATAAAATGGACCCCCAAAACAAAAAAAACCCCAGCAACATTAGACCCTCTGCAGCAACAACAAATCTCCCAACAAACTGCATTAATAGACCCTCCAGCAGCCAGCAACAGAAGACCTCTCCCTCAACAGTAAATCCCTATAAGACCCCCAGCAACATAGGACCCCTCCAGCAACAATAATCCCCCATGCCCAAAAAGGACAGTGACCATGGATCCCTCAGCATCTAGCACTAAAAGACCTTCCAGCACCACTGGCCATTATGTACACTCAGTGTGGGTGGTGACAAAACTGTGTTCCCCAGTGTTCCCACTTGAACAACCACATCTAAGGGGTGGTAAGCTGCATTATAATAGATTTCCATTCTTAGGTTTACTTAGTAGTTGACAACAGGGCAATCACAATCTACCCATTGACAGCAGACATGTGACTAGTAGATGACCACTGGCTTTGGCTGTCTATACTGCCTTGCTGAGTTATTATTTAACTTTAAATGCCCATTATATTACAAACCAAAAAAGGACAGAAGCATGGAAGGGTGTCATGTGTCATCAAAGAGATTAGCATTGGACATGCCACTGTATGAATAGGGAGTTTGTGGGGGAAGGCTAACTCCCCCCTGAGCCAATGAATGGGGATCCTTGTAATCCATTTTGTGCTTTATACACACTACATCTATGCCTGGTGGTGGCAGGATGCAGATGAGTGCACTTGTTGATCAAGCCTATGTGATATGGTGGTCCTCAGTGCACACTTAGCAAAAACTCAGAATCCGATTGGATCTAGCCCAAAAAGGCCAGTATCCGGCTTCCACAGGTCCTCCCTTGCCTCCATATATAGTACTGTTCCAGAATATTAAACTACTGTACAACCTACTCATTCCTCCTGAATGCTGGTGTAAACACACAGGAGGAAAAAGATCACCATCTATTCTCCCCTACTGTTAGAATCCCAATGACCTCTGAGAAGAAGCCTCATCTGTACAGAAACATTTCCATCCACAGGTCCATTACAGGATTATCAGTGATCTGAGTGCAAGGTATGACAAAGATGTGGCCTGTAGTATGCAGAGGAGAACAGAAATACATGTTGCTCACTTGCTCATTCTGAGTTTAAAGCAGAACTAAAAACAAAATTTAGTTTTGGATAGAGTGAAGAGGGATTAGAACACCTGTCAGGTTTTCTTTGCTGTCTGTGCCCCCGTTAGGGAGATTCTTCCTCTGTGTCCTATTTACCATTATCATTGAAAGTGAAAGTAAAAGAAAATCCCAAATTTTATGTTGCCCCTAGAAAAGTAATAGTGGGTAAACTTTCCAACAGGGACACTAGTTCCCCAAGGGAGTCCCCTAATTTCTAGGGATTTCCTCTCACTTGCTGGTTTGTCTATGGGACAGGAAGTTAAGGTATATCTCCTCAATGGGACACAGATGGCAAAAAAAAAAATCTTACAGGAGTTATAAGTCTCTCCTACTCCTATCGAAAATGAAAAATAAATGTTTTGCCTATAGCTTTACTTTAATGTGGAAAACAGAAATCTCATTATACAGATACTTACCATATTTTTCGCTCCATAAGACACACCTGACCATAAGACGCGCCTAGGTTTTAGAGGAGAAAAACAAGAAAAAAAATATTCTGAACCAATGGACTGCAGACACAGTACAGGGGATTACCAGAGACTGCGGACGCAGTACAGGGAATGACCAGAGACTGCGGACGCAGTACAGGGAATGACCAGAGACTGCGGACGCAGTATAGGGGATGACCAGAGACTGCGGACGCAGTACAGGGGATGACCAGAGACTGCGGACGCAGTACAGGGAATGACCAGAGACTGCGGACGCAGTAAAGGGGATGACCAGAGACTGCGGATGCAGTACAGGGGATGACCAGAGACTGCGGACGCAGTACAGGAGATGACCAGAGACTGCGGACGCAGTACAGGAGATGACCAGATACTGCGGACGCAGTACAGGGAATGACCAGAGACTGCGGACAGTAAAGGAGATGACCAGAGACTGCTGACCTTTGGGGAGGAAGGGGGAGCAGGTACCTGAATTTGACAGGTACCCGCTCCCACTTACGTGGAGTTGTCCTTCCTTCTTCTTCCCGCGGCGGCTTCTGTGACAACCAGGTGCCCACTGCGCATGCGCGAGAAGCGCTGCACTTTGTGAATGGCCCGGAGCCTTCTGGGACCTGTTATGTGACCATTCACAAAGTGCGGCGCTTCTCGCGCATGCGCAGTGGGCACCCAGCTGTCACAGAAGCCGCCGCAGGAAGACTGCAGCTCTGGAGCGAGGAACAGGTAAGGTCCTGCAGGAGAGAACAGCTGAGCGGCCGGCCCGGTATTCTGACATGGTGGCGGCAGAAATACCGGACCGGCCGCTTTACATTCGCTCCATAAGACGCACTGACATTTTCCCCCCTTTTTTGGGGGGAAAAAAGTGCGTCTTATGGAGCGAAAAATACGGTACTTCCTTTATTTTCCACATTTATAGTGACAGTGAAGACCACATGGAAAAGCACATCAATTTGTGTTAGAGAGTTACCATTACTAACATATAGGTTACTAAACAGAAAATGAATGTCAGAACAAACACAAAACTCAATAAAGATAGCATAAACCAAGAGTGACTAACCTGTATAAAGAGGAGAACAGAACACATGTTGCTCACTTGCGCATTTGGAGTTTAATATGAGCTTGTTGGTTGTTAGTTAGACACACTACAAATCATTAGAGTTACCTCTAGCTGCATGCTAGTAATAGCATTACTGGGAAGTTTATTCATTTACTTGCTACATCTACAAATACATCAGTGGCTTTCTGCTGCCAATCTCAAGGGAACCTATATAGTGGTAACAGATCCATAATATAAAAAAAAAAAAAAATTTAAAGGATAAGTTCACCTGTTTTTAGGGTTGAACATGTAACATGTTCCCAATGCTGTGGTCGCTGCCTGATCCCCCCCCCCACCCTCCCTGTGATAGATGTATGGGGAGAAATTCCCTGTACTAGCTGTCATATTTTAAAAACAGCACAGCCGTGCGGGGCTCTGCCCACACAGCCACGTCATTCATTCACAGTGTTCTGTGAACGAATAAACTTTAGTGGCTGTTGCCTTGCAGTTCTCAATGAACTACCATGGCTCTGTGAAGCGCCTTTTAGTTCATTGAACTTTCCTGTCGGTGCATTTGCTTACATACAATTGCAAAACTTTCTGCACATGTGTGGAGGATTTGTGTGTCTATTTATGTAGGTTCTCAAAAAGAAACCCAAGGGATCTAGATGGCCTTGCTGCCCTCCACTGGCCGGGGTATTTCAAGAGACCGACTGCAAAAAAATAAAAAAAGAGGGCCATTGGCTTTGAGGAAGAGACTTGCCCTTGAAACGCAAAAGTCAAAATTGATCATCTTTTTTTTGGTTTGTTTTTTGCTTTAAATTAGGGTATTTAATGTTTTTATTTTTTTTTTATATTCTGAATTTGTTGTTTCCTTTTTGTCTATAGTTGATTGCAAGTTATTTACACTTAACAATTAATATGTTTGTGTGTGTGTGTGTATATATACAGTTGTGTTCAAAATAATAGCAGTGTGTTGAAAAAAGTGAATAAAGCTCAAAATCCTTCTAATAGCTTTTATTTCCATACACACAAATGCATTGGGAACACTACACATTCTATTCCAAATCAAAACATGAAGAAAAATATATCAAATTTGTGTTGTTCCTGTAAAACAATTGAAGAAAAGTGAATATTAGACTGTTCAAAAAATAGCAGTGTTTGTATTCTTCTTTACAAACTCAACCATTCACTATATAAACTGAAAAATGTTTGAAGATTTTGCTTTCCTTTGAATCAATGAATATTTAGTTGTATAAGCACTGTTTCTGAGAACTGCTGTACATCTGTGTTGCATGGAGTCAACCAACTTCTGGCACCTGTGAACAGGTATTCCAGCCCAGGATGATTGGACTACATTCCACAGTTCTTCTCTATTTCTTGGTTTTGCCTCAGAAACTGCATTTTTGATGT
This sequence comes from Staurois parvus, assembly GCF_062004578.1. Classification (NCBI taxonomy): domain Eukaryota; kingdom Metazoa; phylum Chordata; class Amphibia; order Anura; family Ranidae; genus Staurois; species Staurois parvus. The sequence continues at coordinate 682,537 of NW_028317950.1, read as the reverse complement.
CACCCCACAAGTTTTCTGTTGGATTAAGATCCGGGGATTGGGCTGGCCACTCCATAACGTCAATCTTGTTGGTCTGGAACCGAGATGTTGCGTGTTTACTGGTGTGTTTGGGGTCGTTGTCTTGTTGGAACACCCATTTCAAAGGCATTTCCTCTTCAGCATAAGGCAGCATGACCTCTTCAAGTATTCTGATGCATTCAAACTGATCCATGATCCCTGGTATGCGATAAATAGGCCCAACACCGTAGTATGAGAAACATCCCCATATCATGATGCTTGCACAACCATGCTTCACTGTCTTCACAGTGTACTGTGGCTTGAATTCAGTGTTTGGGGGTCGTCTGACAAACTGTCTCCGGCCACTAGACCCAAAAAGAACAATCTTACTTTCATCAGTCCACAAAATGTTGCGCCATTTCTCTTTAGGCCAGTCAATGTGCTCTTTGGCAAATTGTAACCTCTTCAGCACATGTCTTTTTTTCAACAGTGGGACTTTGCAGGGGCTTCTTGCAGATAGCTTGGCTTCACATAGGCGTCTTCTAATTGTAACAGTACTCACAGGTAACTTTACACCTTCTTTGATCTTCCTGGAGCTGATTGTTGGCCGAGTCCTTGCCATTTTGGCTATTCTTCTATCCATTTGAATGGTAGTTTTTCGCTTTCTTCCACGTCTTTCAGGTTTTGGTTGCCATTTTAAAGCATTTGCGATCATTTTAGCTGAGCGGCCTATCATTTTCTGCACTTCTTTATATGTTTTCCCCTCTCCAATCAACTTTTTAATCAAGGTACTCTGTTCTTCTGAACAATGTCTGAAATTCTGAGGAAAATGGGTCGTTCCAGAGAGAAATGCACTGTAACCAGCATGTACAACATTTGCTGCCTTCCTTCCTTAAATAAGGGCAATAATTGCCACCTGTTTTTCAAAGAATGAATGACCTCACTAATAGAACTCCATACTGCTATTATTTTGAACATGCCCCTTTCAATGAGTGATTCAATTACACAGAATCAGCAGCATGCATGTCATGACTGTTGGGTCTGTTGGATTTCTTTACTCTACTACACTTGCTAGTAAATTATTTGCCATGTAGAAATATCATTTCTACCAAAAACAGTGACTGATCAGGTTAGTGATGTCTGACTGCTATTATTTTGAACACAACTGTGTGTATGTGTGTGTGTGTGTGTGTGTGTGTGTGTGTGTGTGTGTGTATATATATATATATATATATATATATGTATACATACACACTGCTCAAAAAAAATGAAAGGAAGACTTTTTAATCAGATTATAGCACCAAGACAATGAAACTCCTGGGATATTGATCTGGTCAGTGAAGTAGCAGAGGGGGTTGTTAATCAGTTCCAGCTGCTTTGGTGTTAATGAAATTAGCAACAGGTGCACTAGATGGGCAACAATGAGAGGATCCCCAAAACAGGAATGGTTTGACAGGTGGAGGCCAATTACCTTTTTTTCCCTACTCATCTTTTCTGATTGTTTTTCACTAGTTTTGCATTTGGCTAGGGTCAGTGTCACTACTGGTAGCATGAGGCCGTACCTGGACCCTACAGAGGTTGCACAGGCAGTCCAACTCCTCCAGGATGGCACATCAATATGTGCCATTGTCTTCCAGCACAGTGTCAAGAGCATGGAGGAGATTCCAGGAGACAGGCAGTTACTCTAGGAGTGCTGGACAGGGCCGTAGAAGGTCCTTAACCCATCAGCAGGACCGGTATCTGCTCCTTTGTGCAAGGAGGAACAGGATGAACACTGCCTGAGCCCTACAAAATGACCTCCAACAGGCCACTGGTGTGAATGTCTTTGAGCAAACAATCAGAAACCGATTTCACGAGGGTGGCCTGAGGGCCCGACATCCTCTATTAGGCCCTGTGCTCACTGCCCGGCACCATAGAACTCGATTGGCATTTGCCATTTAACACCAGAATTGGCAGGTCCACCACTGGTGCCCTGTGGTTTTCAGAGATGAGAGCAGGTTCACCCCTGAGCACATATGTCAGACGTGAAAGGGTCTGGAGAAGCCATGGAGAACATTCTGCTGCTTGTAACTGTTGGGGTTGCAACAGCATGTACTATATACAGTATTGTGTGTCTTCTCTAACACATAATCAACAGGTTATGGGCGCAGCTCCAGACACTGAAAAAAAGGAAAACTACAAGCAAGTAAGTGCTGCATTTACAATCCTACCAAAACCTGTGTGAGGAAACAAGAGCTGTATCCATTTCACTGAAAGATGGCTTCATATCTGAAGAGTGCTTCAGATATGAAGTTTACAATAGCAAAGCTCAACAATACCAACTACCAGCTATGGAAGTTTAAGCTTGAAATGCTGTTATCCAAAGATGATTTGTGGCAGTTACTAGATACACACAGACCCAATGACAACCCGGAAGAATGGGACAGAAAAAACAGGCAAGCAAAAGCAGTCATAAGTCTGTTAGTGGAGAACGATCAACTCATTCATATAAGGAAAGAAAGCACAGCTAAAGGTATGTGGACTGCATTACAAAAACTGCATGAACGTGCAAACCTAAACAGTAAACTATATCTGCTGCGCAAACTGTATAAGATGAGGCTGGAAAAAGGGCAGGAAATGGGTGAACATGTAAATGCTATGCTAGAAATTGTGGACCAGCTGGGTGCAATAGGTGAAAAAATGAAAGACAATCATGTAGTAGCACTACTGCTATGCATCCTTCCAGAATCATACAGTGCCCTTATAAATGCTCTAGAAACTAGACCAAAAACTGAACTGACACTAGAATATGTTAAGGAAAAATTAATTTATGAATACAGCAGAAGAAAGGAAAATTTGCATAGTGAAGAGAACGAGAGACCAGAGGCAGCTCTGAAGGTGCATGAAGGCATAAGACAAAGCAAAGAAACCAGGGTATGTTTTCGCTGCAAAAAGGCCGGTCACCTGAAAAAGAACTGTTCAATCTGGAAAGCTGAGCAGCGAAAGTGGGAGCTACCCACAAGAGAAAGAGCTAAAGCGGTCATGAAAGAAAATGAAAGTGCATCATGGAGTGGTACTTTTAAAGTGACTCAGAATTGTACCTCACACGGATGGTACATTGATTCAGGGGCAACAAGTCACATGACAAGCGATGAGACATTCTTCACAGAAATTGATTTTAGTGTGAAAGATAAAGTCTTCCTAGCAAAGTCCTGGGAAAAGTATTACAACGGAAGGTAATGGTCAGGGATTTCTGAACTGCAAAACGCCATCAGGGGGCAAGCAGAGCATCCTTGTAAAGAATGCTCTATATGTCACAAGCCTAGAAGGAAGCCTCCTATCAGTTAAAACCCTTGCAAGCAATGGACTCACTGTCCAGTTCAGAGGTAATGAATGCACAATTCAAAATGGAAAGCAAATTCTAACGAGGAAGGTTAAATGAACATCTGTACAAAATCGTCACTGAAAGTGAGAAGGCTAATGCGGTAACTCATAACCCACATGACAAGTGCATCCACCTGTGGCATAGAAGATTGGGGCATCGAAACCCAGAAGCTATAAAGGACTTTGCAAAGAGAGGTCTATCAGAAGACATGAAAATATTGCCTTGCCACAAACTCAGCAAGTGCACGTGTTGCATCAAAGCAAAGGCCACCCGAACCTCTCTTCCACAGACCAGTCAGAGTAAAACCATTAAACCCATGGAACTGATACACAGTGATGTGTGCGGACCAATGAAAACTAGAGATGAGCGAATTGAACATGACGAAGTGGAATTCGTTTCGAAGATTAGGAAATATTCGATTCGCGCCGAATCCGAAAATTAGCAAACTTCGGATGCACGAATCGAATTTTCCCAAAAATGGCGGCGACATGTGTGGCGACGGAGCGGGGATCTCTGGGAAGGTGCGCAGACAAGGCGCGCTGACCCATAATGCATTCATTCATGACATGTGATCGCATTAGCCAATCAGCAGCCAGCCAGCCAGCACTGTGTAATGGTCGAGCTATAAATCGCGGCCATCTTAGAATTCTCCATTAGCCTCCGGTCATTCAAGAGAGACAGACCTCTGTGTATTAGGGACAGAGTTAGGGCCACAGAGTCTTTAGGGCCACAGAATCGTTACTTAGGGACACAGAATCGTTACTCAGGGACACAGAATTGTTACTCAGGGACACAGAATCGTTACTCAGGGACAGACACAGAATTGTTACTCAGGGACACAGAATTGTTACTGAGGGACACAGAATTGTTACTCAGGGACACAGAATTGTTACTCAGGGACAGACACAGAATTGTTACTCAGGTACACAGAATTGTTACTCAGGGACACAGAATTGTTACTGAGGGACACAGAATCGTTACTCAGGGACACAGAATTGTTACTCAGGGACACAGAATTGTTACTCAGGGACACAGAATTGTTACTCAGGGACAGACACAGAATTGTTACTCAGGGACACAGAATTGTTACTCAGGGACACAGAATTGTTACTGAGGGACACAGAATCGTTACTCAGGGACACAGAATTGTTACTCAGGGACACAGAATTGTTACTCAGGGGCACAGAATCGTTACTCAGGGACACAGAATCGTTACTCAGGGACACAGAATTGTTACTCAGGGACACAGAATCGTTACTGAAGGACACAGAATCGTTACTCAGGGACACAGAATCGTTACTCAGGGACACAGAATTGTTACTCAGGGACACAGAATCGTTACTCAGGGACACAGAATTGTTACTCAGGGACACAGAATTGTTACTCAGGGACACAGAATCGTTACTCAGGGACACAGAATTGTTACTGAGGGACACAGAATTGTTACTGAGGGACACAGAATCGTTACTGAGGGACACAGAATTGCTACTCAGGGACACAGAATTGTTACTCAGGGACACAGAATCGTTACTCAGGGACACAGAATTGTTACTCAGGGACAGACACAGAATTGTTACTCAGGGACACAGAATTGTTACTGAGGGACACAGACTCGTTACTGAGGGACACAGAATTGTTACTCAGGGACACAGAATTGTTACTCAGGGACACAGAATTGTTACTCAGGGACAGACACAGAATTATTACTCAGGGACACAGAATCGTTACTCAGGGACAGACACAGAATTGTTACTGAGGGACACAGAATCGTTACTCAGGGACACAGAATTGTTACTCAGGGACACAGAATTGTTACTCAGGGACAGACACAGAATTGTTACTCAGGGACACAGAATTGTTACTCAGGGACACAGAATTGTTACTCAGGGACACAGAATCGTTACTGAGGGACACAGAATCGTTACTGAGGGACACAGAATTGTTACTCAGGGACACAGAATTGTTAATCAGGGACACAGAATCGTTACTGAGGGACACAGAATTGTTACTCAGGGACACAGAATTGTTACTCAGGGACACAGAATTGTTACTCGGGGACAGACACAGAATTGTTACTCAGGGACACAGAATCGTTACTGAGGGACACAGAATCGTTACTCAGGGACACAGAATTGTTACTCAGGGACACAGAATTGTTACTCAGGGACACAGAATTGTTACTGAGGGACACAGAATCGTTACTCAGGGACACAGAATCGTTACTCAGGGACACAGAATCGTTACTCAGGGACACAGAATTGTTACTCAGGGACACAGAATCGTTACTCAGGGACACAGAATCGTTACTCAGGGACACAGAATTGTTACTCAGGGACACAGAATCGTTACTCAGGGACACAGAATCGTTACTCAGGGACACAGAATTGTTACTCAGGGACACAGAATCGTTACTCAGGGACACAGAATCGTTGAATTAAAGAGTATGTCAGACAACACGCAGAGGAGTGGCAGAGAAGGCAATGTTTCAGGAGCGAGCAGACGTGGCAGCAGAGGAAGGGGTCGAGGCAGCACTAGTCGCAGCCAGAGGCCAGTGCTCCCGGTGTCATCCAGCGGTCGTGTCTCCACCGACAACCCTGCCATCATCGATTGGTTGGCTCGGTCGTCTTCCTCTTCCCAGGTCACCTCTTACACCTACAGCCAACGGTCGGTGGGTACGTCAGACACAACCGTTAGTTGGCATGGCCCGGGAGCAAGCCCACTGAAATCACGTGTCCTCTACCTGCCCCTGTCCTTTGGTGTTCCCTCACCAAGCGAAGTATCGCATGCTGTGGGCTCAGCCCCACTGTACAGTGAGGAAGAGCTAACAGAGGGCGGTCAGGAACGGGGGGAGACATCCGCCTCTTCAGCAGAGAGGTGAAGAAGTACTGGCGAGGAGAGTGGCTCGGTAGCCGGTCTAGAGACAGGTCTGTCTCCTGACCCACACGCAGCCGAGGGGGCTAGTAGTGAGGCGGAGACCCTAATTGATGATGATGAGGCTGATCGCACTTGGCAGCCTCGTCGTCATCAGGCTATTGCTTCCGCATCATCAGGAGAAGAGGGTGGCAGCTTGGCAGCGAGCAAAACAGTCGGTGGGTTGCCCAGGAGGCAGCAGGGTCGCAGCAGTGTCAGTGGAGGCAAACGGCCACGGAGTAGAGCACCAGCTCCACTGCAGCCTACCACCACGGCCAGTAGTGGTGCCGGTGTGCACGGAGGAAGTAGCAGTCAGCCAGTGAGGAGTAGCGGGGGCAAAGTTTCCTACTCGGCGGTGTGGCAATTTTTCGTCAAGCCGCCTGAGGAAGTAAACGTAGCCGTATGTCGACTATGTGGCCAGAAAGTCAAGCGTGGCCAGGGGGCCCATGTTGGGACTACAGCGTTGCGTCAGCATATGCAGCGTCGCCATTCGGTGGCCTGGGAAAACCGTGATAAAGATACGGCGGTTCTGCCTGCCCCAGCCCCCGCTCCATCACCCGCTCCGTTACTTGCTCCGTCACCCGACGTCAATCGCCCTCTATCAGCCAGTCAAGGCTCCAACACCTCTGCTGAGGGGAGTTGTCGCTCGTTGGCATCTTCCGCTCGTTCAGATGCTCCTTCTCCTGCTACTCCTCTTCACGGATTCCGTCAGCAGTCTTTCTTGGAATCCGTTTCCAAGAGACAACAGTTTGCGAGCACGCACCGGACGGTGCAGAAGCTGAACGTCCTCCTGTCCAAGTTGCTGGTGCTGCAGTCCCTCCCTTTCCAAGTGGTGGACTCAGCACCTTTCCGGGAAATGATGGCTTGTGCCGCGCCGCGGTGGAGAGTGCCAAGCCGGCATTTCTTCGCCAAAAAGGCAGTGCCAGCCCTGCATTCACATGTAGAAGAGATGGTGGGCCAGTCTTTGAGCATGTCGGTCTCTGCCAAAGTGCACGGCAGCACCGACGTGTGGAGCTGTAACTACGGTCAGGGACAGTACATGTCATTTACGGCCCACTGGGTGAACGTGGTGCCGGCACAGCCGCACCAGCAACTTGGACAGGTCACGCCGCTTTTGCCTCAACATTTGCACGTCCTTGGTCCAGCTAAGATGTCCGCCTCTACCACCTCTTCTTCCGCAGTGTCCTCAGCCGCCACCCCCGTGCCAAGTCCCATTACCCAACCGGCATATCACATGTGCAGGGCGCAACGGTGTCACGCTGTGCTGCACCTGGTATGCCTTGGCGAACGTAGTCACACAGGGGAGGAACTTCTGAGTGTAATGAACAGAGAAATCGACAGATGGCTGTCTCCGCGCAAACTGAAAATCGGAACCATGTTGACCGACAACGGAAAGAACATGGTGTCTGCTCTGCGTCAAGGAAGGTTGTGCCATGCGCCATGCATGGCTCACGTGTTCAATCTGGTTGTCAAGCGGTTCCTAAAATCCACCATCCCACTGCAAGACATCCTTAAAATGTCACGTAAACTTTGCATGCATTTCAGCCATTCCTACACCGCAAAGCACACCCTCCTTGAGCTGCAGCGGCAGAACGGAATTCCACAGCATCGCCTGATCTGCGACGTTGCAACAAGGTGGAATTCAACCCTACATATGTTAGACCGCCTTTACGAACAGCGAAAGGCCATCACCGATTTCCTGATGTTACAAGCGGATAAAGGTACTCCCCTGTGTAACTTAAATGTCAGCCATTGGCAGCTCATGCGTGACACCTGCCGCTTGCTCAGGCCCTTTGAGGAGGCCACGCTATTCGTGAGTCGGCAGGACTATGCGATGAACGACGTCATTCCTCTGTTGCACGTCCTGGAACAAATGCTGTTAACAATGGCTGGTCAGGGTGCGGTAGACGTGGCGCACAGATCTCAACGCCACATGACCCCTGTGGGGGCAGGACAGGAAGAAGAGGAGGAGGTAGAGGAGGACATTGGTGCTCAGGAATTATTGAGTGAAATGGGTGATTTTTCCACTCAGCGGACAGGAGTGGAGGAGCAGGAGCATCTGGTAGAGGAGGAGGAGGAGACAGAGGACCCAGACGCACCGTGGCAGTATGCTGTGGAGATGGAGGCAGGGAGTCCCTCGCATTCCTTGGCACAAATGGCCCATAGCATGCTGGGTTGCTTGCGTAGCGACAGCCGAATAATAACCATCAGACAGAGGGATGACTTTTGGCTGTCCACCTTGTTGGACCCTCGCTACCGTTCAAAAATGGTGGCCTTTTTCACACCTGCTGAGAGGGAGGCCAAAATAACGTACTATAAAAACCACCTATGTAGTCAGTTGGTCTCTGCCTTTCTGCGCCAACGTCCATCCTCAGACACTGTGGGCCCTGTGCACTCGCGTTCCGCTGCCATGGCAGCAGGGGAGGGGTGGGGTGGTAGGAGCAGTGGCAGCTCCACCAGCAGCGGCTGCCTCAGTCTGCAGTCGATGATGAGTAGCTTTCTTCACCAGCGCAGTGAGGAAACTACTAACCAGCCGCAGCAGCAGCAGCATCAGGTGGACCTGGAGCAGGACCTCAAACAACAGGCTTGGGCCTACTTGGACAGCACCCTGCCAACGGAGGTAGACAATCCCCTTGACTACTGGGCAACGAAACTTGACCTTTGGCCCCAACTAGCTGAATTTGCCCTTGAAAGGCTGTCATGCCCGGCCAGTAGCGTGGCATCGGAGCGCGTGTTTAGTGCGGCAGGAGGTATTGTAACTCCGCGGAGGACACGACTGTCCACCCAAAGTGTGGAGAGACTCACGTTTGTGAAAATGAATCAGGCGTGGATTAGTCTGGATTTCAAACCACCAGTTCCTGACACAACTGACTAAATCCGCCATGAATCATGCCCCAAACATGTTATTATTTTTAACATAGGCCTCTGTATGGCCTTCAATTTAAGCTGCTTACGCATCGCCACTCTGCCATGGGCCCCTGTACCGCCTCCTCTTGCTGCTGCCAGGTCCAGAGTGTGTCATGGGTCCCTGTACGGCCTCCCATTGCTGCTGTCTCCATCGCCACACTCTGCCATGTGCCACTTTCAGGTCTCCTCACACTGCTGGTGGGTTCCATTTTGTCATAGGGTGCTGGCAGATTACGGGCCTCCCATTGCTGCTGCCAGGCCCGTAATCTGCCATGGGCCCCCGTACCGACTCCTCATGCTGCTGCCAGGCCCGTAATCTGTCATGGGCCCCTGTACCGCCTCCTCATGCTGCTGCCAGGTCCAGAGTGTGTCATGGGTCCCTGTATGACCTCCCATTGCTGCTGCCAGGCCCGTAATCTGCCATGGGCCCCCGTACCGACTCCTCATGCTGCTGCCAGGCCCGTAATCTGTCATGGGCCCCTGTACCGCCTCCTCATGCTGCTGCCAGGTCCAGAGTGTGTCATGGGTCCCTGTACGGCCTCCCATTGCTGCTGTCTCCATCGCCACACTCTGCCATGTGCCACTTTCAGGTCTCCTCACACTGCTGGTGGGTTCCATTTTTTCATAGGGTGCTGTATGGCCTCCCATTGCTGCTGCCTCCACCGCCACACTGTGGCTCCACACTCTGGTTTTGGCCCCGTGACTGCCCAAATGAGTGAAGTGTGCGGTGATTCTAAGATCGACGGCACTCATCTGCATGTCATACTGACTGTCAGTATTATTTCTCTTCCCCAGCAGACTCCAAGGGCATTTAAATTAAAGGTACAGTGTTCTGCACTAATATAAAGGCTCTCTGAAGCCTAGAAACACCCTTTTTATAAGTTAAATTCGCAGCGAATATATTCGACTCGAATCAAATTTATTCCGCGAATTCGCCGAATCAGCCGAATCGAATTTTTGAATAATTCGCTCATCTCTAATGAAAACCATCACACCTGGCAGGAACAGATATTTACTGACTTTCATCGACGATTATTCCAGGTACACAATAAGGTATCTAATGAAGCACAAAAGTGAGTCATTAGAAAAACTTCAAGAGTTTGTAGCTATGACAAGCAATCAAAGGAAACCTGGAATAATACACACTGACAATGGAGGGGAATATATGAATAAAGAGATGGAATCATACCTAAAGAAACAAGGTATTATACACCAAACAACTGTACCATACACTCCTGAGCAAAACAACGTAGCAGAAAGAAAGAATCGCACTCTTGTAGAAATGACCGGATGTATGATTTCGGACGCTGCCTTACCTAACAAATACTGTGGAGAAGCAATAATGACTGCAACATACCTACAAAACAGGCTCTCATCAAAAGCTATTGAGAGTACACCATTTAAAATGTGGAATGGATCAAAACCTAACGTAGGACACATCAGAGTGTTTGGCTGTAAAGCATATGCCCACATTCCAAATCAGAAACGCTCCAAGTTGGAGAACAAAGCCATAGAAGGCATTCTGGTGGGCTACAGTGAGCAGAGTAAGGGATATAGAATCCTTTGTCCAAAGACCAACAAGGTCACAGTAAGCCGCAGTGTTTATTTTGATGAAAGTGAAGCACCAGATAATACAATTCTTGAAAAATGTGGAGAGGATTTACGCGCTGAATCGGCAAGAGACACTGACCCATGCGAAGCAGGACAAGAGCCAGAACAAGAAATGGAACTTACAATCAACGAGCCAATAGAACCCACTGAACAACAAGGAATCAGAAGATCCTCTCGAATGACAAAAGGCATACCACCCCGCAGGTTATCATACGCTGCTAAAACACATCAAACACAGGAGCCAATATCCTAGGAAGACTTACAAACTTTGCTGAGAAGGGAAGCCGATCAGTGGAGAAAAGCAGCTGAAGAAGAAATAAAATCACTTCAAGAAAATAAAACTTGGTCACTAACAGAACTCCCTCCTGGTCGCAAAACCATCGGAAGCAGATGGACTTTTAAAGTGAAATATGAACACATCTATAGATACATGAAAACATCTATAGATACAAAGCAAGATTAGTTGCCAAGGGATACTCCCAGAAATTTGGAGAAGATTACGATGAGACATTTGCTCCAGTTGTGAAACATTCCACCACAGGGGCGGACTGACAACTCATGGGGCCCCCGGGCAATAGGGGATCATGGGGCCCCTGTGTCCTCACCCACACTCAAACCACACCCAAAAAAGCCTATGAAAGGTACCAGGGGCATCTCATGGGGCCCCCTACTAACCTTGGGCCCTCAGGCACTGCCCGAGATCCCGAATGGTCAGTCCGCCCCTGTTCCACCATAAGGACACTCCTTAGTATTGCTGCTGGAAAGGGAATGCAAGTAAAGCACCTAGACATCAAAACTGCCTTTTTGTATGGAGACATCAAGGAGGATCTGTACATGGAACAGCCACCAGGATTTGAGAAAGAAAAGAACCTTGTATGCAAACTGCAAAAGAGCATCTATGGGCTCAAGCAAGCGGCGAGAGCATGGAATGAAAAAGTGAACGAAATACTCAGAAAAGAAGGGTTCTCAAAAAGTAAAGCAGATCCATGTCTGTATTCAAAGAATCAAGAGAACAAATGGACATACATCCTAATATACTTCGATGACATCTTGACGTGTTTTGAACAAGAAGGGGACTATGACCAAATAGTTCACAAACTGAAACAAAATTTTTAAATTAAAGAGTTGGGGAACATTACTCACTACCTAGGAATTCAAATAGAGCGGGAAGAGAATGGAAGCTATCTTCTTAACCAAAGTCAGAAAATTACAGAAATGTTAGAACAGTTTCACATGCAAGATGCAAAGGAAGCGAAAACACCAATGGAACCAGATTATCCAAAAAACAATGGAACAGAAAACTTGTTACCTAACAATGATTTTTACCGCAGGGCAATCGGAAAATTGCTATACATCACCACCGTGACAAGACCAGACATCGCCGTAGCAGTGGGAATACTTTGCAGGAAAGTCGCAACACCGTGTCAACGCGACTGGAATGCAGTAAAGAGGGTAATGCAGTACCTAAAGAGAACAAATCGGATGAAGCTGCGACTTCCAGCATCGTCAAACCCAAAACTGATTGGATATGTGGACGCAGATTGGGCTGGAGACACCACTGACCGCAAATCTACAAGTGGTTACATCTTCCAGTATGGACAAGGAACCATAAGCTGGTCTAGTCGGAAACAAGTGACTGTTGCACTCTCTTCAACTGAAGCGGAATACATAGCAGCAGCACATGCATGTCAAGAAGCCATTTGGATTTGTCAACTTCTACTAGACATGGGACTGAATATGTCACAACCCACACCCATCTTTGAAGACAATCAGGGATGCATAAAGCTTACACACTGAGAAAATTAACCCAAGAACCAAGCACATTGATGTAAGATATCATCTGCTCAGAGACATGCAAGAACAAGGGGTTATCGACATCCAGTACTGCCCATCAGTGGAGATGACTGCAGATGCACTCACCAAACCTTTGCCAAGGGAACGTCATTGTTTTCTACAAAAGAGACTAAATGTCATATAATTATGCACATGCCATTGAGAAGGGGTGTTGGGGATGCAACAGCATGTACTAGTATTGTGTTTTAATATCACTTGACCAGTAGATGACACTGTACACTAAGGTTACCAGTTGTGCAAATCTGTAAAACTTGTTGTTGGTTCTTTTTCTTCTCTCTCTCTCTCTACATAACCAAGATGTCTGCTGTTACAGCTTGCTGAAATGTTTTGTATGTTTGCAACTTAAGCCACACAAGTAAACCAGTTCTGCCTCATCACAAGCTACTAGTGTCTTCTCTAACACACAACCAACAGTAACATCGTTCAGCATGACCATTTTGGTGGTGGGTCAGTGATGGTCTGGGGAGGCATATCCATGGAGGGACGCACAGACTTTTACAGGCTAGACAATGGCACCCTGACTGCCATTAGGTATCGGGATGAAATTCTTGGACCCATTGTCAGACCCTACGCTGGTGCAGGGGGTCCTGGGTTCCTCCTGGTGCACGACAATGCCCGGCCTCACGTGGCGAGAGTATGCAGGCAGTTCCTGGAGGATGAAGGAATGGATATCATTGAATGGCCCCCATGCTCGCCTGACCTAAATCCAATAGAACACCTCTGGAATCTCATGTTTTGGCCCATCCAACACCATCAGGTTGCACCTCAGACTGTCCAGGAGCTCAGTGATTCCCTGGTCCAGATCTGGGAGGACGCACCCCAGGACACCATCCATCGTCTCGTTAGGAGCATGCCCCACCGTTGTCAGGCATGCATACAAGCACGTGGGGGCCATACAAACTACTGAGGACCATTCTGAGTTGCTGAAATGACATTTCAGTAAAATGGACTAGGATGCTGCATCAGTTTTTCAATTTGATTTTTGGGGTGTCTTTGAATTCAGTCCTTTGTAGGTTGATACATTTAATTTCCATCAAACGATGGAGCATCCTTATGTTTCTAACACATTACCCAGTCCATATCAGTATAGAAAACCAGCAGGAGATTTTTCCCCATTGAAGTCTGTTTTCAAAGTGTTCCTTTCATTTTTTTTGAGCAGTGTGTGTGTATGTACTGCATGTATATATATATATGTGTGTGTGTGTGTGTGTGTAATATATATTCTATTTTGACTCTAGACCATATGTCCCTTCTAACACACCCACACCCTGTCAGTATGGGTTTTTTTTTAAACTAAAAACTGATCTGATTTGATGACCTTGGCACAACTTTCCTTATCAATACTCTAGGTAACTGCAGGGTGTCATGCCCCGAGATGGGGCAATGGCATCCTGCACTCAGTCTTCTGGAATGAATGATGCTGAGCATCCTTCAATCTTGAAGACACCTTGAGGTAAAGGAGTACTGCAGGGGGTATCTCCAAATTGAAGGTGTGTATTGCAGCATGAGAAAAAAAAGGAAACTACAAGGGAACAGCAATTTAAAAATAAAAATTGCCTAAGATTCAGTTATAAAAAATATATTTTTAAAAAATTCCTCCCTGTACTAATTTCAGGATCCCAATAGAAGCGTTGGATGCCCTGGATGACATTTGCATTTACTGCGTTGAATGTCAAGCACTCCTATAAACAAGCACAATGTCATTCACAGTTTAATAGCTGTGAAAATGTCACAGTTGCACTCATTTGTGTCCACGCAAAGCTGACTTTATCATATATTAATGTTATGCTAACAATATACAAAAAAGGGTCATTTCTGCCTGTTTGCATCACTTTATAGTGACACATGAAGAAAGAAATTCTTTGTATTGTTATAGCAACCTTAAGTCTCGAAACATTATTTCCATTTCAGAGATGTTTCAGTTCCGTATTTGCGATTTATTCTAATGTGATGTTCTTATCTTTTTTTTTTTTTTTTTTTTCAGAAAGTTAAACCTTAAGTTCAGTAACATGGATACAAATATTTTATTTTTTTTAGCTTTTAATTAAAAAGAAATAGTGATAATTAACACACACAAAAAAAAGAAAATCTGTAATTTCTAATATTGAAGTATTGGCTTAATTTGCGCAGCCCTGGATATGTACCCCAAGATTGAACCACAAAGCTCTTCTACAGTTGTGTCCAAAATTATTCAACCCCCAATGCTGTAAAGGGGTTTAGGGACTATAGTGTACATTTGGAATTGTATTCAGAATCAAATCCTACAAGGACGTTGTAACTACCCAAATGCAACTAAAATGACATCAATTGTTTATGTAATACAGTAGTAAATGGTTCTTATGTGGTTTCTTCATTGCCACAATTATTCAACCCCTTAAAGACTACCACTCTGAAGAACAGAGGTTCATACAGGTGCTTTCCATCAGGTATTGAAAACACCTGTGGATGTCACCGAGCAGCAATCAAGCATAATAAGCACCAATTAGGCAGCTTTAAAATGACTGTGATACTCAGCTCCTTCTAGACATTTACTGGTGTGGTTACAAACATGGTGAAGGCAAGAGAATGGTCCAGGAAGACAAGAGAAGAGGTGATTTCTCTTCACAGGAAGGGCAATGGCTATAAGAAGATTGCAAAGATGTTAAACATACCAAGAGACACCTTAGGAAGCATCATTCGCAAATTCAAGGCAAAGGGCACTGTTGAAACGCTACCTGGTCGTGGCAGAAAGAAGATGCTGACTTCGACTGCTGTGCGCTACCTGAAGCGTAGAGTGGAGAGAAGTCCCCGTGTGACTGCTGAGGAACTGAGAAAAGATTTGTCAGATGTGGGTACAGAAGTTTCAGCCCAGACAATAAGACGCACACTGCGTAATGAAGGCCTCCGTGCCAGAACTCCCAGGCGTACCCCCTTGCTGTCTCCAAAGAATAAGAAGAGTCGACTGCAGTATGCCAAAAGCCATGTGGACAAACCACAAAAGTTGTGGGATAGTGTTCTGTGGACTGATGAAACAAAATTAGAACTGTTTGGGCCCATGGATCAACGCTATGTTTGGAGGAGGAAGAACAAGGCCTATGATGAAAAGAACACCTTGCCTACTGTGAAGCATGGTGGAGGGTCAATCATGCTTTGGGGCTGTTTTGCTTCTGCAGGTACAGGGAAGCTTCAGCGTGTGCAAGGTACCATGAATTCTCTTCAGTACCAGGAGATATTGGATGGAAACGTGATGCAGTCCGTCACACACCTGAGGCTTGGGAGACGTTGGACCTTTCAACAGGACAATGATCCCAAGCATACCTCCAAGTCCACTAGAGCATGGTTGCAGAGGAAAGGCTGGAACATTTTGGAGTGGCCATCGCAGTCACCAGACTTAAATCCGATTGAGAACCTCTGGTGGGACTTAAAGAAAGCAGTTGCAGTGCGCAAGCCTAAGAATGTGACTGAACTGGAGGCCTTTGCCCATGAAGAATGGGCGAAGATACCCGTAGATCGCTGCAAGACACTTGTGTCAAGCTATGCTTCACGTTTAAAAGCTGTTATAACTGTAAAAGGATGCTGTACTAAGTACTAAGATTGAATGTCACTTGGGGGTTGAATAAAACTGATAATGCTGTGAGCACAGAAAAGACATTTGTGGTTATTTCATTATAACTGTTATGTTATATTTGTCTGACCTACAAGTGCCTCTTTAATGTAAATGTAAGCAAGATGACTGAATGATCAAAAGCAATGTCAAACTGGCCAAAACACTCAATTTCAGTGGGGGTTGAATAATTTTGGACACAACTGTAAATAAATGGACATCAGATAAGTTTGACCTTTTACGCCATGTAGTGGTATGATAAAGCGCAAAGTAAATTCTGCATTTTAATTTGGCAGAATTTATTTCTCCTTTTTGACACTATATAATGACATAACTAGGAAATATTAAGCTGTTTGTGTATATATATTAGCATAACATTAATATAAAATCAAGTCGGGCAACAGCGGCATTTTCACAGCACTAAATTTAGAATGATACTGTGCTCTCTTGGGTGTTTGATATTTCTGTCGCTATATGTATATCTTTTGGGACCTGGAAATTTAATGGGGAGGTACATTTTTTAAATATATTTTTAAAACCCAACTCTGGGCTAATTTTTTTTTTTTTCCTCTGATTTTTAAATTTTTAATTTTTTTGTATTATAAGCCGCTCAGGCTACAAATATAGTAATTTAGGTAAAGGTGAGGTAGGCTTCCCATGAAAATTTTTTTTTTTCAGAGATCACTGAAAAAGTAGAAAAGGAAAAAGCAAACCAGACATACTGGTTTAAGAAGTTCCAGAGGATGGGAGACATTCTGGAGAAGCTCTGAAAGCAAGCATGGGAGGAGGCGACAAGGGGGCTGGAGAGCAAGAAGTCTTGGGAGGGGTGGAGTGGACAATTTGGGTGATATCTCGAGATGAGCTTGGTGATGTAGCTGGGGGCACTGTTACAGATGGCTTTGTATGTTGTGATCCGTATTTTGGGTTTTATACGTTGGGCTAGTGGAAGTCAGTGAAGAGGTTGGCAGGAGAGGAGCAGTAGCCACAGATCAGTTAGTAAGGTGTATTAGTCTAGCAGCAGCATTCATGATAGACTGAAGAGGGTATTCCCTGTGTAGAGGTAGGTCAGCAAGGAGGGAGTTGCAGTAGTCAATCAATACTCACCTTCAACCCAGTGTTGCCCCTGCATTACCTCTTCCTTGTCAAAGGTGTCCTCGGTCTCCCAGATTGAATGACGCCCAGCATCACTCCTCCAAGGAAAGACTATGGGATTGATTTACTAAAGGCAAAATAGACTGTGCGCTTTTCGAAGTATAGTTGCACTCTACAAGTGCAGTTGCACCACAGCTTAGTAAATGTGAGGAAGCTCTGCTGACTTCCATGATCCAGTCATTCTTTGCAAAGTGAAGCTTTACCTGATTTACTCAGCTCTGAAGCATGGCAGTCTGGTGGGCAGCATCATTTTGGACACGATGGAGGGGCAGATGGCTTGGATCCTTGGGGCTGTATATCCATTGCTGTAATCACTATCCTATCCAAGTGTTGGGCTAACATCTCTGTCAGGATGATTCATTGTTAACAGACACCTTACCCACCGTCACATTTTTTTACACCATCGATCTCTTTTTTGGGACCTCTATACTGTCCAGTTTATCTATTGTCCAGTTTATAGACCTCAATCCATGTGTACTTATGCTGCCCATGATGGCTCTCTGCTGTACAGATTGATCCTGATGCCCCTGTGTCCACTCCCAAGCCTTTAGCGAGGCACCCTACGTTCTACCACACCAATTGATGCCCTACCAACACACTGGGTTGGCTGAAGAAGCTAGAATTGGCAAAATACATTGACCCTTATCCAGAAGCCTACAGACAATGCAATTGCTCCACTGCAATTGTTACAGGCATATGGAGTTTATATATTAGACTTCCAGTCATGTAGGGTGGGGTACTGTTTTGGTATCCAGCAAACCTGCTGGCACCTTTTCAGGGGTATTTTTTTGCTTGTATTTTGTCCTGAATTTTAATGTGTATAATAAACTGTATTTTGTTTTATATCTTGTGTGGTCTCCCATATTGAGTCTATAAAGTCCTTCTATTCTAGGTTCCCTTTTGTGCACCCATTTTTTCTATGCATTTTGCCTTTAGTAAATCAACCCCTATGAGTGCAGGGTGCCATAGCCACATCCCCTGAGCTTGGCTTCACTTAATTTAATGATGTAGAGAGGGACGCTGAAATAATTACATCAGGACCCTGTGCCTACTAAACCATTCAGAATAAATAAGAAAAATGTAAGTAAAAAGAAAACAAAACATACTACAGGAGATAGGGCATCTCAAAGGGAAGATAATAAAGTAAAGGTTGGGCTAATACAGATATCCTTCAGTTAATACATACTGTGTGTGTGTGTGTATATATATATATACACACATACAGTTGCAAGAAAAAGAAAGTATGTGAACCCCTTGGGATTACGTGGAGTTTTGCATGAATTGGGCATAAAATGTGCTCTGAACGTCATCTAAGTCACAACAATAGAAGAACACAGTCTGCTGAACACAATACTACACAAACATTAGATGTTGCCATGGTTTAATTGCACATAACATGTAAACATTCACAGTGCAGGGAGGAAAAAGTATGTGAACCTTTGGACTTAACTGGTTGACCCTCCTTTGGCAGCAATAAGCTCAACCAAACGTTTCCTGTAGTTGCAGATCAGACCTGCACAACGATCTGGAGTCATTTTGGACCACTCCTCTTCACAAAACTGTTTCAGTGTAGCAATATTCTTGGGATGTCTGGTGTGAATCGCTCTCTTAAGGTCATGCCACAGCATTTCAATTGGGTTGAGGTCAGGACTCTGACTCTGCCACTCCAGAAGGCGTATTCTGTGCTGTTGCAGCCATTGTTTTGTTGAATTACTTGTATGCTTTGGGTCATTGTCCTGTTGCATCACCCATCCTCTGCGGAGCTTCAGTTGACGGACAGATGGTCGTATGTTTTCCTGCAAAGTGTCTTGATAAACTCTGGAATTCATTTTCCCATCAATGACAACAATCCGTCCAGGCCCTGAGGCAGCAAAGCAGCCCCAAACCATGATGCTCCCTCCGCCATGTTTTACAGTGGGGATGAGGTTTTGATGTTGGTGTGCTGTGCCTTTTTTTCTCCACACATAGTGGTGTGTGTTCTTCCTAAACAACTCAATCTTGGTTTCATCTGTCCACAGTATATTTTGCCAGTAGTGCTGTGGAACATCCAGGTGCTCTTTTGCAAACTTCAAACGTACTACAATATTCTTTTTGGACAGCAATGGCTTCCTTCGTGCTGTCCTCCCATGTACTCCATTCTTGTTTAATGTTTTCCTTATTGTAGATGTGGCAACAAAAATGTTAGCATGTGCCAGAGATTTCTGTAGGTCTTTAGCTGACACTCTGGGATTCTTCTTTACCTCATGCAGCATTCTGCGCTGTGCTCTTGCAGTCATTTTTACAGGACAACCTGCCTAGGGAGAGTAGCAACAGTGCTAAACTTTCTCCATTTGTAGACAGTCTGTCTTACCGTGGACACATGAACATCAAGGCTTTTGGAGATACTTTTGTAACCCTTTCCAGCTTCATGCAAGTCAACAATTCTTGATCGTAGGTCTTCTGAGAGCTCTTTTCTGCGAGCCATGGTTCACATCAGACAGTGCTTCTTGAAATCAGTAAACCCAAAACAGGTGTGTGTTTTTTAAGGGCAGGACAGCTGTCAGCAACACATCCAATATCATCACACTGATTGGAGTCAAGGTTGGCTCACTCCTGGCTCCAATTAGCTGGGAGAAGTCATTAAGCTAGGGCCTCACATACTTTTTCCTCCCTGCACTGTGAATGTTTACATGTTATGTGCAATTAAACCATGGCAACATCTAATGTTTGTGTAGTATTATGTTCAGCAGACTGTGTTCTTCTATTGTTGACGTTCAGAGCACATTTTATGCCCAATTCATGCAAAATGCCACGTAATCCCAAGGGGTTCACATACTTTTTCTTGCAACTGTATATACACACACAACATACACTATATTGCCAAAAGTATTGGGCCGCCTGCCTTTACACACACATGAACTTTAATGGCATCCCAGTCTTAGTCCGTAGGGTTCAATATTGAGTTGGCCCTGCCCTTTGCAGTTATAACAGCTTCAACTCTTCTGGGAAGGCTGTCCACAAGGTTTAGGAGGGTGTCTATGGAAAGATTTCACCATTCTTCCAGAAGCACATTTGTGAGGTCAGGCACTGATGTCAAACGAAAAGGCCTGGCTCGCAGTCTCCGCTCTAACTCATCCCAAAGGTGTTCTATTGGGTTGAGGTCAGGACTCAAGTTCCTCCACCCCAAACTCCCTGATCCATGTCTTTATGGACCTTGCTTTGTGCACTGGTGTGCAGTCATGTTGGACCAGGAAGGGGTCATCCCCAAACTGTTCCCACAAAGTTGGGAGCATGAAATTGTCCAAAATGTCTTGGAATGCTGATGCCTTAAGAGTTCCCTTCACTGGAACTAGGGGTCCAAGTCCAACCCCTGAAAAACAACCCCACACCATAATCCATTCTCCACCAAACTTTTCACTTGGCACAATGCAGTCAGGCAAGTACCGTTCTCCTGGCAACCGACAAACCCAGACATGTCCATCGGATTGCCAGACGTAGAAGTGTGATTCATCACTCCAGAGAACATGTCTCCACTGCTCTAGAGTCCAGTGGCGCTGTGCTTTACACCACTGCATCCGACGCTTTGCATTGCACTTGGTGATGTAAAGCTTGGATGCAACTGCTCGGCCATGGAAACCCATTCCATGAAGCTCTTTACGCACTATTGTTGTGCTAATCTGAAGGCCACACCAAGTTTGGAGGTCTTTAGCTATTGACTCTGCAGACAGTTGGTGACTTCTGTGCACTTTGCGCTTCAGCATGCGCTGACCTCACTCTGTCATTTTACGTAGCCTACCAGTTGCTTCCACTTTGTTATAATCCCACAGTTGACCGTGGAATATTTAGAAACAAGGAAATGTCATGGATGGATTTCGTGCACAGGTGGCAACCTATCACGGTACCACGCTTGGAGTCACTGAGCTCCTGAGAGCGACCCATTCTTTCACAAATGTTTGTAGAAGCAGTCTGCATGTCTAGGTGCTTGATTTTATACACCTGTGCCTATGGAGGTGATTGAAGGTGATTGGAACACCTGAATCCAATGATTTGGAGGGCTGGCCCAATAATTTTGGCAATATAGTGTATAAAAAATATATGTGTGTGTGTTTATATGTAGTGTTATATTGGACATGACTGTATCTTCTCTGAGCCGCCATTTCAAAAATAGCTAGCCTGATGATGCTTAAACAAAGATGGTGCTGCCTGTCTGAGTCAAAGAACAAATGGATTCTGACAAGTTATAGTGAGCCTAGTCTTTGCTTCTCTTCAAATCAGTTGTGCCTTCTGCTTAGAGCAGCTTTTTCCAACCGGGGGGCGCTTGAGGTTCCTTAAGGGGTGACATGGAAAAACCCCAAAATTGCCCAAAAATTGTATATAAGCCAGCAGGTGGATCAAGCCTGCCTTTTAGTTGCACAGGATTTCATTATGTGCCATTACAGCCTTCCAGCCACTGGTGTCCCTAACAACCAATGATGTCATCAGTTGATTTGGAGGACATCGGGCACCTACACAGCATCCTTGTTTGCCCCTCCCCTGCCGCTCTTCTCCGTCAGCACTGGAATCACATTAGCTGAGTAAGAGAAGCTGAAGGAGAAGAAACATAAGAATACTAGTCCGTACCAATGCGCAAAGATATATTTACTTTGGAAGAATACATCACCTCTAATGTTGGGCGTCCTATGTGTGTGGATGCTGCTGTGTTATGCAAAACTATTCATTTTTAAAATTTTTAATTTTGTCCATAATATTAAAGGGTGCCTCAACTGAAAGAAGGTTGGGAAACACTGGCATAGAGTTTTATTAGCACTCCCACCTCCTTTTGAGGAACAAAAGCAGGTTAGAATCTATGTGCAAGGATCTTCTTCTATAACTACATAATAAAGCAGTGTTGTAAAATAAAAAAATAAAAAAAACATTAGTAATCTCATAAGCTAATCACACCCTTAAGAAATTGGATTTCTGAGCGGGTTCAGTAAATAAGCAGTATACACTATGAAAAATGTATTAACTTGTTAACAAAATAAATGTTTTCCTTTTGCTGGGGAAAGTTATTAATTATAGCAGTCTATATAATTATGGTGATCATATATTCCAAGTAATAAAATTGTACATTAATTGCTCGGAGAGCTTAATTTTATTTATAAGAATGTTCCGTCGCCCAACACCAAACCCTTAATTAATCTAGCAGAATTGCATTTTTCTATACAAAAATATGTTATGGAATACATAGGACTTAAAACAAGTAATGAGGGTAGAAATGATGCTCCATTCAATTGGACTAATTCTGTAACGTTGAAGATATTTTCTCCCAGCTAAGTGGCTTCTTCAATAGAGAAAGTAAGAGAAATGGGAATGAATGACAACTGGAGTTTTCATTTTCCAACTATGGAGAGACTGGGGCCAATGAGCATTAAGAGTTTTTTTATGTTTAAGGGTACAACAGGTTTTAAATGGCTCTTCAGTGCCATAAGAGATTCTGTTAACTAACCTGGACCCTTTCTTGTAACAAAAAACAGCCATTTATTATTTTACTAAAAAAAAATTGAAGGGGTTGATAAAAAATAAAAGTGTCTGTGCACAAATAAAAAATATCAAATCAACTTAAAAATTAAAAACACATCTACAATAGAACATTAAATAGAAGAATATAAACTATCCTAAATATGTTCTCTAATAAAAGAGACAGTAATTTGTATTGATATAATACATTTTTTATTTAATAAAAATATATGAATTCAAATATTTTTTTTTTGCTAAAATAATTTAGCCTGAGCAGTTGAGAAGGTAAAAAAAATCCTAGATCACAATGCTCATTTCTCATTGGGACTCTTATCCTCCCAACTTTCCTTTTAACTGAAGAATTCACTTGGATGAATAGTGACTAATAGTGAATAATGTCTTCAACACTACAGATCCCTTGTGGAGAAAGGCTAGTGAAAATTGTGGAAGCACCCACATCTAATTACACAACCCCCTCCCAGGTGCTATTTGGATCCTCAAAGAACCTCTAGAAAACTTTCGAGGAACCCTTTGGTTTCATAAAACTTGTTGAGAATGGTTAGTGAAAATTGTGGAACCACACTTTTCAAATCTCAAACACAAATCTCATCTCATGTGCTATCTGTATGGATCATCAAAGAAGCTTTAGCAACCTCTCGAGGAACCCTATGATTTCGTGACTCTGGTTGAGAATGGCTACTTCAATTGCCATGGAAATTATCTGAGAATAAAATGGGAGGTGTGATAATCATGGAACCACCCTGTTCTAATTACGCAATCCCAGGTGCTATCTGTATGAATCCTCAAAGAACCTCTAGGAACCCCATTATTTCATGGAACTCTGGTTGAGCATGGCTAGTGAAAATTGTGGAACCACCCTGTTTTAATAACAATCTTGTCCCAGGTACTATCTGTATGGAACCTGGTAATGGCTACTTTAATCCAATTGCCATGGAAAGGCAGAAATTACCTAGAACAGGGTGACTCCATGATTATCACACCTCCCATCCTATTCTCAATTACCGAACACCATTGCAGGTGATATCAGTATGGATTTGCAAAAAACCTCTAACACCTCTCCAGGAACCCTAGGGTTTATGGATTCCTGGTTTAGAATGGCGGCCCTAATCCAATCACCATGGAAAGGCAGATGTTGTCCAAGAAAAGGATGGGAGGTGTGAAAATTGTGGAACCATACTGTTCTCATTACATATTCCTATCCCATGGGCTACCTCTGTGGATCCGCAAGAAACCTCTAACAACCTCTGGAACCCTATGGTTTCATGGAACTTTGGTTAATGGGTACTTTAATCTTATTGCCATGGAAAGATAAATGCTATCTGATAACAGGATGTAAGGTGTGAACATTGCAAACCCATGCTGTTCTAGTCACATAATCTAGGTGCTACCTATGTGGATATACAGTATATGGTGATGGGCTGAACTCTATTCGGTTCGCATTCAAACCAACGAAAGTTCATGTGGAAACGTGTGGTAATGTCTCCCACTGACAGCTGAATGTAAAAAGAATTGCCAGCTCATACTGACTCTTCAGGTCTGGTACTGATTTTGAGGGGAACCCCCATACCAAATTATTTTTAAAAATGGCGTGGGGTCCCCCCAAAATCCATAACAGACCCTTATCTGAGAATGCAGAAATGGGGGGACGAGTGCATGCCCCCTTCTGAACCATACCAGACCACATGTTCTCAACACGGAGGTAGTGCTTTGGGGCATGTCCCCATGTTGATGGGGACAGGGGCCTCTTCCCCTGGCCTGTGGTTGTGGGGATCCCCTCCTTTCCTGACCTACTGGGCTGCATGCTCAGATAAGGATCTGGTATGGATTTTGGGGGAACCCCACACCATTTTTTTTTCGGAGTGGAGATTCCCCTTAAAATCCATACCAGACCCAAAGGACTTGATATGGATGGGGGGGACCCCACACTGTTCTTTTGTTTAGTTTTTTTCTCTAAATTTTTAATTGACGTTAATTATTTTTATATTCAGTGGGGTACCTGCTTGTTTTCACTACTAAATACCACATGATTTAATACAATAACTCATGCAGTATTTTAGTGGATACCAACTTTTTTATTTAAAAAAGATGCGGTAAGGTGCCGCTTAGCGAATTGTTCCCAAATTCCTTTAAATATCATGCCTGAAGGGTCCCCTGAAACTACCTGCAAAGTTGCACATCTGTACAATGTACAGAACCTGCCACAGCAGGACTGACAGCGTGAGGTTCCCCCCCCCCAGGAAGGTTAGGGGGACCCCACAGTAAACCATTTCTTTTAAAAAGTGTGTGGAGTTCCCCCCAAAAGCCATAACAGGCCGTTTAAGCCTGGTAGAACTTTTAAGGGGAACTCAACCCCCAAAAAATGGGGTTAAAAAGTGTGTGCCCACCCTAAATTCCTACAAGACCCTTGTTCCAAGCACATGCCTGGCAGGCCAGGAAAGGGCCCTTCTGATCTGTACCAGACCACTTGCCCTCAACATGGGGGGGTGCTTTGGAGCAGGGGGGCACCTCCCAAAGCACCCTGGCCTGTGGTTGTGGAGGTCTGGGGGGGTGAATTATCAGGATCTGGAAGCCCTCTTTAACAAGGGGCCCCAGAACCCGGCCTCCTTTATGAATGAGTAGGGGGTACATGGTACCGCTACTCATTCACAAAAAAAAGTGTAGTGTAAAAAATGACAGTAGACAGTCTTTTACAAGTCCTTTAATTTAAAAAAAGACAAAAGAATGGTTCTATCAATGTAATCCATTGTCAATCACGTGCTGTGCATTGTGGGCGAATAGCCCTCCAAATGCCCTGAACGTTTGTGTATTCTTAGAACACATGAACACCCATTGCTCAAGATGAATATAAGTTCGACTGGAACATCAAGGACATCCCTAAGGGCTCGTTCACACTTGGCTGTTTTACCAACGCTTGCCAAATACCCCTATAGCGTTTGGCAAGCGTTGGTCCGGCGTTTGCGAAGCGTTTAACGCTCTGCAAAAGCCGCATGCGCGGTTTAGCGGTGGTTGCTAGGCATTTGCCGAGCGTTAATAACACCCCACAAATGCCTATAATGCAGTTTGAGTGGTGTTACTGCTCCGCAAACGCCCCGCAAACACGTCGCAACCACACCGCACACGCCTGCCGGGCGTTTGCGGAGCGGCACCATAGACGAGAATAGGAGGCTTCAACGCCTCCTGACTCGACCAGAGGCATCCGTTTTGCCGCGACGCAAACGCTCCCTTTAGAATAGCACCATGTGCTGTAATGTGCAGAATTGGCAGAGGCGTTTGTTAAGCGGTAAAAACGCTTCCCAAACGCCTCTCTGCCGCCTGCACACAACGCTAGTGTGAACGTAGCCTTACAGTAAATCCTGGGGTGTTTTCCTGTCACTCGTTTGAACAGAAGAAGCGGTTTGGAGAAGCTACAAAACATCTTCAACGTTACAAAACAAGTCCAGCTCAATGTGATTCCTACTACTAGACATAGCAAGACTCAGATAAATGAGAACCTGTGGAAATATGTAAAACAAATATCAATTTTCTGGTGTTCTTGGGGTCATAGGCAGCATTCCTCCTCCTCCAAATACGGCGAGTTGAGTTGATGCCAAAGAGCTCGATTTTGGTCTCATCTGACCACAACACTTTCTACTTGCTGTTGGTAATAATCGCTGTCATACCAAAAGTCCCCATGTTCTAAACAGAACTTCAAACAATTAAAAATATATATATTTTTTTTTTTGCCTGCTCCCAATATTATTGCTATTTAGAGCCCATTTTGTCGTCTCTATGGCTTGTGTATGGTTAATGATTGTGTATAATGACCCTACATCAGCCATTGCTAGGAGGGCTTCTTTTGTATCTTCTATTTCTTCCAGTTGACGTAACGTATGTTTTGTGTCTTTCAGATAGGCTTTTGTCTCTTGCACTACAGGCTGCAGAAAGATGTCAATGTATTGACCCAACCTCTCTGTTACTGATCCCATATACTATTGGTCTACCTCGGGGAGTTATATCTATCCTTATAGATTTTTGGTATACAGTAAATGACCGGTACTTTTGCATGTTGTCAGTATTAAGTATCTTTCTTCTTTTATATTCAAAATTCCTTTTTTCTTTCCTCCTTTAATTTGTTTTTCCAACTCCTTTTTTTTTTTTTTTTCTTATGTCTCACAGTGGGGTTAGATATCACTTTACAGTTTGTTTGTTTGTTTGTTTTTTCATCTTTAACAATTTTCTCCATTTCTTTTTAAGAATCATCCTTCGAGAGGATCACAATTCCTCCTTCCTTGTCTGCTGGGCGTACAGTCACATCTTTCCTTTCTTCTATTTCTTTAATTCCTCTTCTGATCCCAGTGGTGAATAAATACCACCATGATAAAGTTTTATCTGTCTCAAAAAATGGTAAAAAATTCATATGGGTACAGTGTTGCATGACCGCGCAATTGTAATTCAAAGTGTGATAGCACTGAAAGCTGAAAATTGCCCTGGTCAGGAAGGGGGTAAAAGTGTCCGGACTGGGAGTAGTTAAGAGGGACTCCACTGAGATTGAAGATCCCATCTCCTAATGTTCTCTTTTTCTTTTGTTGTTTTTTTTTTTTTTTCCTCTGCAGCCTCTCCTCTTTCTGGGGAGAGTTTTCTCTGTGGGTGTTGTTCTTTTTCCATTTTTTCCACCACTGGTGTCAGGACAGTATACTTGTTGGGGATATCACCCTTCTCTCCCTCTCTCTTGATGATATCTCTGCGGATGTCTAGCTTCTATGTGGAGAGTGTCTCAGTGTAGTTCCTCAAGGGTTCATATCTGTTTTGTGTGGCTATCAGTGTATTATAGCCATTTCTATAATATTGTTAGTATAACATGGGAATAATCTCTTCTTTGTGGGATTTTTTTAGGGGAGTATTGGTATTTCTGATGAGGTGGTCTATATTGTCCACCTCTTCCTCTAGGGGTGTGCTGATATGCTCGATGTGGTGGTAGGTAGTGTCCATCCCTTCCTCTAAGGGTGCTATATCCATACTGGGGTCTATCCAAAAGGGAAGAAAAATATATTTGAAATATTTTTTTTTAAATATTCTCCGGAAATATATTTGACATATGTTTCAAATACTACAATTTTGGCCGTATTCAATATATTTAAATATATGTGTGTGTGTGTGTGTATGTATGTATGTATATATATATGTATATATATATATATATATATATACACATACACACACACACACACACACACTGCATGTTGAAATGTGTTTTTTATATAATACAAAATATATGAAAAATATTTTTATAAATATATTTTTTTTAAATATATTCAGATTTTTTTTAACATATGAAAAAGTCATTTGAACATATATTTTTACATATATTTGTAAATGCATTCCAAAAATGTACATGATAAATAAAAAACCACCTGCGCTACCCACAATATGCTAATGGCCTAAGATTGGGGTATACACCTGTATTGTTATTCCAAAAATGTAGATTTGTATTTTTAAAGACATACAGTAAATCTTAATGTATTTTTCAAAATATTTTTCATATATTTTGTAATAAAAATGTATTTCAACACAGTGTGTGTATATAATATTTTTAAATTTCAAATATATTTTTCTTCCATATCCTCCTCTATCTCTTGGGGTGTGCTGGTATGATTGATGCGATTGTGGATAGTATCCATCTCTCCCTCTAGGGCAGTGTTTCTCAACTCCAGTCCTCATGGACCCCCAACAGGTCATGTTTTCAGGATTTCCCTCAGATGAAACAGCTGTGGTAATTACTAAGGCAGTGAAACTGATCAAATCACCTGTGCAAAATAATGGAAATCCTGAAAACATGACCTGTTGGGGGTCCATGAGGACTGGAATTGAGAAACACTGCTCTAGGGGTACTATATCCGTAATGTGGTCTGTGTTGATTCTGATTCTTTGGTCCCCTATATTGGTTTCTCGTGGGTTCTACCTTCTCTCTTGTCATCTTGTTTGGAATATTCCTTCTTATTTCTTGCCACTTCTCTTGCATTTCATCATCCGCCTCATCCTAACTACTTTCTGTGCTCAAGGCTTTAGTTTGATCTTCTTCTTGCAGTTCTTCTTTGTGAGGAAGTGACGTGACGTAACATGTAAGGTGAATATATTTTTAAAAATATATATATTTTAAATATATTCTTCGGATTTTTTTTTAACATATAAAAAAGTAATTTTAACATATATTTGTAAATGCACTCCAAAAATGTAGAATGTAGATTTGTATTTTTAAAGACAGACAGTATATTTGAAATGTATTTTTAAAAATATTTTTCATATATTTTGTAATAAAACACATTTCTATATATATATGTATATATATATATATTTGTATATATTATATATTTTTTGAATATGGCCAAAATTGTAGTATTTCAAATACAGTTGCAAGAAAAAGTATGTGAACCCCTTGGGATTACGTGGAGTTTTGCATGAATTGGGCATAAAATGTGCTCTGAACGTCATCTAAGTCACAACAATAGAAGAACACAGTCTGCTGAACATAATACTACACAAACATTAGATGTTGCCATGGTTTAATTGCACATAACATGTAAACATTCACAGTGCAGGGAGGAAAAAGTATGTGAGGCCCTAGCTTAATGACTTCTCCCAGAGCTAATTGGAGCCAGGAGTGAGCCAACCTTGACTCCAATCAGTGTGATGATATTGGATGTGTTGCTGACAGCTGTCCTGATCTTAAAAAACACACACCTGTTTTGGGTTTACTGGTTTCAAGAAGCACTGTCTGATGTGAACCATGCCTCGCAGAAAAGAGCTCTCAGAAGACCTACGATCAAGAATTGTTGACTTGCATGAAGCTGGAAAGGGTTACAAAAGTATCTCCTTGAGCCTTGATGTTTCTGTGTCCACGGTAAGACAGACTGTCTACAAATGGAGAAAGTTTAGCACTGTTGCTACTCTCCCTGGGCGTGGTCGTCCTGTAAAAATGACTGCAAGAGCACAGCGCAGAATGCTGCATGAGGTAAAGAAGAATCCCAGAGTGTCAGCTAAAGACCTACAGAAATCTCTGGCACATGCTAACATTTTTGTTGACACATCTACAATAAGGAAAACATTAAACAAGAATGGAGTACATGGGAGGACACCACGGAGGAAGCCATTGCTGTCCAAAAAGAAGATTGCAGCACGTTTGAAGTTTGCAAAAGAGCACCTGGATGTTCCACAGCACTACTGGCAGAATATACTGTGGACAGATGAAACCAAGATTGAGTTGTTTGGGAAGAACACACAACACTATGTGTGGAGAAAAAAAGGCACAGCACACCAACATCAAAACCTCATCCCCACTGTGAAACATGGCGGAGGGAGCATCATGGTTTGGGGCTGCTTTGCTGCCTCAGGGCCTGGACGGATTGTTGTCATTGATGGGAAAATGAATTCCAGAGTTTATCAAGACATTTTGCAGAAAAACGTACGACCATCTGTCCGCCAACTGAAGCTCCGCAGAGGATGGGTGATGCAACAGGACAATGACCCAAAGCATACAAGTCATTCAACAAAACAATGGCTGCAACAGCACAGAATACGCCTTCTGGAGTGGCAGAGTCAGAGTCCTGACCTCA
Organism: Staurois parvus; assembly: GCF_062004578.1. Taxonomy (NCBI): domain Eukaryota; kingdom Metazoa; phylum Chordata; class Amphibia; order Anura; family Ranidae; genus Staurois; species Staurois parvus. The sequence continues at coordinate 652,071 of NW_028317950.1, read as the reverse complement.
ACCCGATTGAAATGCTGTGGCATGACCTTAAGAGAGCGATTCACACCAGACATCCCAAGAATATTGCTACACTGAAACAGTTTTGTGAAGAGGAGTGGTCCAAAATGACTCCAGATCGTTGTGCAGGTCTGATCTGCAACTACAGGAAACGTTTGGTTGAGGTTATTGCTGCCAAAGGAGGGTCAACCAGTTATTAAATCCAAAGGTTCACATACTTTTTCCTCCCTGCACTGTGAATGTTTACATGTTATGTGCAATTAAACCATGGCAACATCTAATGTTTGTGTAGTATTATGTTCAGCAGACTGTGTTCTTCTATTGTTGTGACTTAGATGACGTTCAGAGCACATTTTATGCCCAATTCATGCAAAACTCCACGTAATCCCAAGGGGTTCACATACTTTTTCTTGCAACTGTATATGGCAATATATTTGGGAAGAATATTTAAAAAAATATATTTCAAGTATATTTTTCTTCCATATGAGTTAAAGCTTAGTAGTTTTTAGATGTGGTGGTTGCGTTCATTTTTTATATAATTGCCTGCCGACCGCCCCATGCAGATATACTGCGGGCCAGTGGCTCTCCTGTGCCACATCACGTGCACATATGTGATCTAGGACTTCCAGGTAGGAAGTGCAGGCCACCCCGGCTGTATGCTCATTTGCTACAGCACAAGCCAATCAACAGGTTCCTGCCAATGATTTATGTCCAGGACCCGCTGAGCAAATGACAGAAGAGAGTCCTATGTTGGTAAACAACACATGGCACTCTACAGACAGCAGTGAAGCACCTTTTTTACCCCCTGCAAAGCAAAAAAAAAGTATGTTGCTTAGTAAAATGCGTACACACAGGAAACCTTGTTAGGCACACACTTAACCCTTTGATTGCCCCTAAATGTAAAACCTTTCCCATCCAGTGACATTAATACAGTGATCAGTGCTAATTTACACTGTCATTGTACTAGTGTCACTGGAGATGTTAGTGACAGTTCCCACAAAGTGTAAGTTAGTGTCACATTGCTCTCCGCATTATCACAGTCCTACTATAAGTTGCTGATTACTAGTATGAAAAAAATGAATAATTCCAGTAAATATACCATTGTTTCTAGACCCTAAAACTAATATATTATTGGGAAGACATGTAGCAGAATACATTTTAGCCTAAATTTATGAAATTTGATTTTTACAAAAAAATTTTATTGGAAAGTTTTTTTTTTTTTTTTTTTTCATTTATATAATAAAAAATAAAAAACCCAGTGGTGAACAAAAGAAAGCTCTGTGTGAAAAGAAAATTATATAAATTTCATTTTGGTACAGAATTGCATGACTGTACGACTGCCAGTTAAAGTAGCGCAGTGCTAAATAGCAAAAAATGGTCTGGCCTTGAAGGGGGTAAAATCTGCAGCTTAAATGGTTAAAAGAACTCGTTATGTATTCCCATTCATACAGCATATCAAAAAAAATACTTATAGATATAATTATTAAAAGTAATGACAGATACAGATGACAATAGAAAATATAACGAGAATACTTAACTAAAGATGCTGTTTGACCATGGAGTCCTCCCTGCTTTCACAGCGCGGCAGATGATCGCAGGTGCATGCATGATGGCAAGCTCTGAAGACGAGATTGAGCTCTTACAAGTTATAACTGTAGTATATAGGATTTGTATGTAAGGAATGGCTAACCCACCCCCATTGGAGCAAAATGGTCTTCTAAGGAAAATGGCCCATTCCTGAAAGGAGATTAGTGGGCTGACTTGTCCATATAGTGAGTTTACAATGACATTCCTATAGCATGGAGTCATTTAAAGTAACCTGGATAATAGAGGCTTTCTTCAATATTTGTGAAGCCAACAATAATGAGATGCATAATATGCAATTTCCCTATCAAACGTTAAACCTTTTGTTAAAGCAGACAGTGTTAAAATCTAGTTTTCAAGTGATAATGAGATACGCCAGCATAGTACAGACAGGATTAATTATGGTAAACCCCCAGCCTCCTTCACACAACAGAAGAATTTCAGTTTTGTAGTTTCAGAAAAGAGCAAGTACAATATAAACAGCATTTTGTTAACTGCTTCCCTGCCACCCTATAGCAGAGCTTCTGCTACAAGGCGCAGGGCTTGTGCAAAATCCACCCTACCTGCGCCGCCATTGGTGGTTACAGATGTTGATTCCCTACTGGCACCCAGTGATTGCCAAGGAACAGTGACAGGAGAGAGACCTGTGTGTAAACAACAAAGGTCTCTCTCCTGCCATCAGTAACATGCTGCTGTGTACTTCTCTGCACAGCAGCGAAATACACAGCAGAATGTCTCCCAAGTAAAACACACACACTACACAGTTAACCCTTTGATTGCCCCACATGTTAACCCCTTCCTGCCCAGTGCCATTAGTACAGTGTCAGTGCTTTTTATTAGCACTGATCACTGTATTAGTGTCACTGGGGATGTCAGTGGCAGTTAGTCAATTCCCCCAGTGTCAGAATGCCCGTAGCAGTCCCACAGTCGCTTATCACCACCATTACTAGTATAAAAAAAAAATTCCAGTGTATATATACCACCATTTGCAGACGCTATAACTTTTACATAAACCAATTAATTTACACATATTGGGTTTTTTTTTTTTTAGCAAAGACATGGAGCAGAATATTTTGGCCTAAATTTATGAAGAAATGTGATTTTGAAAAACTTTTTAATGGATATGTTTAATAGAAAAAAATAAAAAATATATGTAATTTTTTTTTTTTTTTAAATTGGCAGTCTTTTTTTTTTTTTTTTGTTTATAGCACAAAAAAAACTCAGAGGTGATCAAATGCCACCGAAAGAAAGTTCAATTTATGGGGAAAAATTACATAAATCTCATTTGGGTACAGAGTTGCATGACTGCGCAATTTTCAGTTAAAGCAACACCACACATCACAAAAAATTATCTGGTCAGGAAGGGGGGTAAATCCTCTGGTGGGCAAGTGGTTTAACCCCTTCACACCTAAGAGTAAAACAAATCTTAACGTCCAAGCACAATTTTGCAACTTTGACATGTGTTAGTACAAAAATACAGATCATCACAACTACTTTGCACATCCAGGTGAATTATTCTTTTTTTTCAGGACAAATTGAGCTTTTATTTGGTGGTAAATGGTAATAGATTTCTCCTGATTTTTTTTTTTATTATCAAAGGAAAACTGGCCCAAAATAGTAAGGAAAAAAAAACCTTTTTTTTAAGTTTAGCTGTATTTCTTGTTACTATCATAACCTACCAACCAAAAATCTATTTTCCAGCTCTTGACGATTGCAGCGATACCATATATGTTTATGTTTGGTGTTTGTACCCACAGTACAGCCCAGAAACAATAGTGGGCATTTTGTTTTTTTTTTACCTAAAACACACTGGCACTGACTGACAATGATGCCAATTAAAAAAACAAAATGCCCTGACCCAAACACTAACCCTGGCACTGAACTAGATCAAACCTTTTTATTTTTTTTAATTAAACCTTTTATTTTTTTTTGAATTAATATTTATTTATCTTTTTTTTTGTCTATGTGAGGGGAGAGAGGGATACAATGTATCTCTCTCCTCCATTCAGAAAGAAAAGAAAAAAAGGGGGCTGTACAGTGCGCTTCCAGCACAAAGACAGGTACGCAGATATGCGGCCCCACGGAAATAAGCCCAGTTCTGTGAGGCCGCATATTTGTGTGATGTTGGCGTGAAGGTGTTAAAGTAATGCTGTGTGAATGAGATCATTTAACAAATATAAAGTAAGCATTATCACAATTTGGCTGCAAGTTTGAAAAATACTTTGTTTTTCCTCCTTTATTTTCACATGGTGACACACACTTCCTGTCTTGGGGTGACAACGCTTGCTCGCTCTACTGCACCTGTCAAAAAGCAATGTTGTCACCCTTGAACAGAAAGTGTGTCAGGACTACAGAACACCTCCCCTAGTCTCTATAACCTTGGGGGGAAGGGTTCTGTACTCCAAAAAGGCTTTGCATACCATTACAGCACAGGAAACTAGGAACACTACATTTTTGGTTGTCTCGCCAGATATCTTTATGTGCTTCCAACAATTTTAGAGACCTAAAGAAGAAAATACCCTCCGAATTTAAATGTTGTGGTTGCTGACTAATGTGACCAGACAAGTGGAAGGTACTATGGACATTAGGATAAGGGGAGGGGTTATAGAAATAAGAAAATAGGGAGGTGTTCTGTAGTCCTGTAGGGAAGAAGTAAGCAGGGCTGACAACGCTGCTTAGAATTTTTAGTGCAGCAGAGGCGGCGTTGTCAGCTCACTACAGGAAATAAAAAACTCATTAGGTTTCTGACAGATCAAAAAGGTATTTTTCTTGGCTTACAGCGTTTTTAAAGAACCAATTTATGGCACTGTGCATGTATTGTAGAAATTTCCTGATTTATGTTATTATATGACACAAACATGACAGCGTTGTGAAAACCTGCACAGCAAAAATAGAAGCTTGAGATGTTTTACGGTTCACATTTTCTTGAGCAGCTTTGTTTTCAAATCTGTCCGGAAAGCCTAGAACAAAATGTACCGCCTAGATTAATTAAGATAATTGGGCCCTTTTATACATCCGGGGCTTCTAAAAGCGAAGAGTCTGACCTGGAACATATTCTTTGATCGTAGACAGAAAATATGGATTTGTCAACTCCTGTATCAAAGTGTACATTGCAGTTAAGTGCTAAAGTAACTATTAAAATAAAATGATTAAAAAATAAATTTAATTATTTTTGGCTGTGCATTGCCACTGAGTAAAGTTGTTAGGCCATTCATTAATTAGTGGTACGGTTTTTAAAAGGGAGCAGACGTAAGCCCAATCACATGGAGGCTTTAACATGTTTGATGGAATTTCAATAATCATTGTTTTCTACATTTTTAAATATGTTGCTTTTGTTGAAATAATCCTTGGTGATTCATATTGTTCAGGCACTTCCTATTATAGAGTGACAGCTAGGTTTGGACCCAAGGGTCATGTGGACAGAGCTGTGTCATCAATCACAATGCCTAGGAAAGGTTTCTGATGCTTCCCTTGGGCCCTTATGCCAACATTTTTGCTTATGCTCCTGGTGACTCCTGGACCTTCCTGCCCACCTCTTACTGATGCTCCTGGTGCTTCCCCTGGACTCTCTTGCCCACCTCTTAGTGCTTCCCCTGGACTCTCTTGCCCACCTCTTAGTGCTTCCCCTGGACTCTCTTGCCCACCTCTTAGTGCTTCCCCTGGACTCTCTTGCCCACCTCTTAGTGCTTCCCCTGGACCTCTTGCCCACCTCTTAGTGCTTCCCCTGGACCCTCCTGCCCACCTCTTACTGATGATCCTGGTGCTTCCCCTGGACCCTCCTGCTCACCTCTTACTGATGTTCCTGGTGCTTCCCATGGACCCTCTTACCCACCTCTTTGTGCTGCTTCTGGTGCTTCCCCTGCACCCTTCTGGTCATCTATTCCTGCTGCTTTTGGTGCTTTCCCTGGACCCTTCTGCCCCCCTGTTGCTGATTCTGATGCTTCCTGTGGATTCTCCTGCCCCCCCTGTTGCTGATTCTGATGCTTCCCCTGGACTCTCCTGCCCCCCGTTGCTAATTCTGATGCTTCCCCTGGACTCTCCTTCCCACCTTTTCCTGCTGCTTCTGGTGCTTTCTGCCCTTCTGTCTAATTGTTTCTGATGCTTCTGGTACTTGCCCTGGAATCTCATGCCTACCTGTTCCTACTGCTTTCAATGCTTCCCTTGGACTCTTTTGTCCTTCCATTGCTGATGCTCACGTTGCTTCCCCTGCACCCTCCTGCTGCTTCTGGTTCTTCCCCTGGATCCTCCTACCCAACCATGCCTACTGTTGCTGGTGCTTTGCTTGGGCCTTGCTGCCCAACTCTTGCTGCTGCGTCTGGTGCTTCCCTTAGATCCTCCTGTCCAACCGCTCCTACTGTTTCTGGTGCTTTGCTTGGACTTTTCTGCCTGCCCACTCATTGCTCATTCTTCCCACTTGTTGCTGTTGTTCTTAGTGCTTCCCCTGGACTCTCCTTCCCACACATTCCTGCTTTTTCTGGTGCTTCCCCTGGGCCTTGCTGCCCAACTCTTGCTGCTGCTTCTGGTGCTTCCCTTGGATCCTCCTGTCCAACCGCTCCTACTGTTTCTGATGCTTTGCTTGGACTTTTCTGCCCACTCATTGCTGCTGTTCTTTGTGCTTCCCCTGGACTCTCCTTCCCACCCATTTCTGCTGCTTCTGGTGCTTCCTCTGGGCCTTTTTGCCCACCTCTTGCTGTTGCTTCTGGTGCATCCCCTGGACCCTCCTGCCCACCTGTTCCTGCTGAATCTGGTGCTTCCCTGGGCCCTTCTGCCCACCTGTTATTGATGTGCCAGATGCCTCCCCTGGACCTATCTATTCTTGGTGCTTATCCTCAAGACTCCTGTCCACCCAGGGCTATTGCCCTTTCTTCTCCTGTGGCCTTTTCTGGACTGCACTTCCTTCCTATGTCCCAACACACACTGTGTTCCATGTATGTCCTCAAGTGTGTTGTAGTTGGCCATGCTCCATGTTTACGTGTGCACACACCAGCATACATTCTACATGCCTTGTATTGCTTTTAAAAGCGTTTTTTTCCATATTGTGGTTTCCTATCTTCCTGTTTACAAGTGCTTAAGATTGATTCTGTGTGCTCTTCTTGAATTGAACCCACTGCTGTTCTTGCTTGAACTGGCAGGCACTCTGCCTTGTTCTCACAGTGATCTTTGATTCTATCTCCATTTTACTTTGGCTTTGACATCCTTTTAATTTTGGGATGAACTGTTGTGTGACCCCGGCAGTTTCAATCTCTTACATAGCAGTTTTAGTTGCAACGGCAGCTGGAGTTTCTCATTCAGCGGCAACTAGCCTCGGTCAATAGCTAATTCCTTTGTCCCTGTTTCCTTCTAGCAAGTCCATACCTAATTTCACTCAACAGCAGCAGTCTCAATCCTCCTCATTGAATATACAGCAAAAGCAGTTGGGCCCGCACACCAGTTCACAAAGTCCGTTATCATATGTATATCCAATAAGTTCGTCCGTTATCGATTTTATTACAGCAAGGATCATCTTTTTTCATTATATGGAGCACAGCAGGGGAGTTCCTACTTTAACCACTTGCCTACTGGGCACTTTTACCCCCTTCCTGCCCAGGCCAATTTTCAACTTTCAGCGCTGTCGCACTTTGAATGACAATTGCGCGGTCATGCAACACTATACCCAAATTAAATTTTTATCCTGCCTTTCACACAGATAGAGCTTTCTTTTGTTGGTATTTAATCACCACTGGGGCATTTTATTAATGGCTAAACAAACGAAAAAAGCAAATGTTGAAAAAAAACTCTATTTCTATTCTAAAATTTTGCAAACCAGTCATTTTTTCTCCTTGTCAAACAATAAAAGAGAAAAATTCCCAGCTCAGCTTACCAACCAGCTTGCGAACAAACCGAATTGTCCTGTCTAACAGTATGCGTTAGAAACAGGGGTTTAGTTAGCACACATTTGCAAATACATGCATAAGCTGCAGAGCCCGATATTCTGTAGTTCCTAACTCTAAAAATTTTGAGAGCCTCCATAGCAGAAGCACATGTGTAAATGGATAGACTGAGGGCCGGTAAGCCTGAGAGAGCCCACCCCTCCTTAAAAGTATAGGGGTGCTCTGGACACCCAGCATATAGCACAATGGCAGCCAGGGTGTCCAGTGCACCCCTCACCAATCATAGCAATCACATGATACCTGGTTAGTGGTACATGATCCGCTTTGACCAATGGACACAGTAGCTGGAGGGGCATGCTGCATGTGTGAGATGGGGAAACAGCTCTCATTGTTTAAACACTGTGTGCAGTAAATTATGGTGTGGAGTAAATTGATGTTTTGACTGACATTCTGCAGTTTAGCCACAAGATGTCACTGTTTTTCTAACACAGGCTCAGACTGCATAGATATTTGTATATTCATGAAGAGGTGGGGTTTTCACACAGAGTTGGGGTTTTTAGTGAACAGGAAGAGGAGACTGCAGCCATGTTTTGGACGATGCTGAATGCAGGAGCCATGTTCTGGAGAATGCTGAATGAAGGGGCCGTGTGAGCTGCAGCTGGGTGAAGCTGATGAGATTGCTGCCAGGAAGCTGATGAGAGCCGAGGAACAACGCAGCATACACTACAATATCGCAGGCCTGTTGGAGAGACATTTGTTCTGTTCAGAGTCACCAGCGGATGCAAAACAAACCCGGGTCGGTAAGATCATGCACGCACCTCATTTCAGTGTTGGCGCCTATAGACTGCGACCAGGCCTATAGTTAGTTAGTTAGGGTCTCTGTTTGTGTCAGGCCACAAGTGTTGTTACTGATTATTGGAAGGACTCCACAACTTAAAGTGACATTTCACATTGGAGAGCTGATAAAATCCCACAAACTCAAGCCAGACTGGCGTTTTGCTCAGAAGGAATACTCAGGCACGTGCTACAGGACCAGTTATGGGAGAGGGAATACTGTAGATTTGTGTAAGATTGTAAGCTGTTGTGCTGCACCACAGGCTAGCCCATACCATACACCCATACACTGCTTCCTGCTCTTTTAGGGTAATAACAGGTAAGGTGTGGCAGCTTAGTTGTGCCCTCCAGTAGGTAAATTACTTCACTTTCTACCTTCATCCATCAGGAGGCGCCGTGCTGTGCAACACAAGGGTCTCAGCCTTTGGGCTGGGTGTATGTAAATTTATTGTGTGTTCCCAGCATTTGTGGTTGTGTTTATTTGCCACATCTAAGTAAAATTCTGTTGTGGCAAAAGCTGGTGTTGAGGTTGCTTTCCTCGTTCGTGACTTCACTGTATCCTGGGGAGCCCACCCCGGTACACGGCTTACACGTGCCCCTAACCAGGCTCAATCACGTATATATATATACATGACTGAACCTGAACGTGCTGCCCTGATGTGATGTGATAAAAGGGAATAGGGTATGCACGTTTTCTGAACTAAAACAAAAATGGGGTAGTATGCCATTAGATAAATGGACATATGCACAAATTCAACCACTATGGGGGAAAGAAGCTGAACCTGAGTACCCGCCTTATTTTGGGAAATGGGAGTGGGAACGGGGAGTGGAAGTAGATGAGAATCAAAGGAGGAAGTGAAGGGGAATGTATGTCTTTTAGGTCTGTCATTTTGTTTTCCCCACTCCATTTTGTACTAACATGTTGATTAATTGTTTTGTATTATACCCAGAATGAGTTAATGAAAATATGCTATGTTAGGTTAGCCTTGGAGGAGATAGTATCCAATTATTTCTTTATACTAACAGCACCTGTTTCTGTTATGATATAATTAAAAGTCAAATACTTCTGTCCCATGGGAAAATAATTGTTGGATACTTGTAACTGATTTCAAGGCCTGAGAAAGTCATGTTCACAGCCTTGACAAGTATCTAGCGAGATTCTATTGTATGTAGTAGATAAGTGTTTTAAAACAATGTAGAAACTTTATTGTTGGGAAAATGAAACTCCGCTTCTCATCACTTTTCAGAATTGACGTCAATGTTGTCTTTTTGTATTCAGCCAATCAATTACTGACAACTCAGCTTTTTGATACTCTGTGCCCCCCACCTTTCTTTTTTCTGTTATATTAATTTTCTTCCCGCTAATAAACTTGAGAGATTGATTTTACCTATCACTGTGTGTATGTCTGTTGTCTTTCTCTTCTGAGATGAAGTCAATCTCCCCGACGCGTCCGTACCTGAAACCGACTATAAAGACTGATAGCCAGGGGCTATGGACAACCTTTCAGGAAGGTCTTAAAATTAGCGTCTTTTTCATCAATTGACGCAAAGACGACTGAAATGTGCTTTCATCTTTTTGCTGTGGTGGTTTGTGACCCTGCTGAAGCTGCAGAGGTTCGGAGTGGAGATCTCTCCACTATGTTGGAGAAGTTGCGATTCACTGGGAACCTTCACTCACTTGTGGAGGGAATGTACAAAGATGCAGGCCTACTGGGAGGAGTATGCAAAGGCAATCTATAAAATAACAGGGAAATATATACAGATTGAGCCTTGGAATCGCCGGGAACCTTCACTCACTTGTGGAGGGAATGTACAAAGATACAGGTCTACTGGGAGGAGGTTGCGAAGGCAATCCGCAAAATAACAGGGAAATATATACAGATTGAGCCTTGGAATCACTGGGAACCTTCACTCTCCTGTAATGGGAATGTACAAAGATACAGGCCTACTGCGAGGAGGTTGCAAAGGCAATCTACAAAATAACAGGGAAATATATACAGATTGAGCCTTGGAATCACTGGGATCCTTCACTCACCTGTGGTGGGAATGTACAAAGATACAGGCCTACTGGGAGGAGATTGCTAAGGCAGTCCACAAAGTAACGGGATTATATATATACAGATTGAGCCTTGGAATCACTGGGAACCTTCATTCCCCTGTGGTGGGAATGTACAAAAATACAGGCCTACTAGTAGGAGGTTACTAAGGCAATCCACAAAATAACAAGGGAATATTTACAGGTTGAGCCTTGGAATCACCAGGTACCTTCACTCACCTGTGGAGGGAATGTACAAAGATACAGGCCTACTGGGAGGAGATTGCTAAGGCAGTCCACAAAGTAACGGGATTATATATATACAGATTGAGCCTTGGAATCACTGGGAACCTTCATTCCCCTGTGGTGGGAATGTACAAAAATACAGGCCTACTAGTAGGAGGTTACTAAGGCAATCCACAAAATAACAAGGGAATATTTACAGGTTGAGCCTTGGAATCACCAGGTACCTTCACTCACCTGTGGAGGGAATGTACAAAGATACAGGCCTACTAGGAGGAGGTTGCAAAGGCAATTCATGAAATAACGGGAATATTTACAGGTTGAGCCTTGGAAATGCTTGTTCCATTGCATAGTGAAGACAATAGCACAATAAAGATTTTTTTTTTAATTCCGCTCCTATTAAATGCTTCTAAAAGCCCGATCCCTAAGGTTCCATGCACACTGGGTGTTTTAATACCACTGGTAACGTTAGTGGTGTAAAGTTTTTTAATGTTTAGCCACGTTTTCCCGCGATTTTTAGTAGGGTTTTTTTGCGGTTTTTTAGTAGTTTTTAATGAAGAAAAACATTTTTGTTTTGCTCAGAAAAAGTCCAAAATTAGAGCATTTCTACAGCTAAAAAACTCCACCAGAAACCCACTAGTTCTGGGTTTTTTTTCCAGCCACAAACAACTGATTAAAGCCTATGTGTGCAAGGACAACATGCTGGGGAGTTTACTGGCAGTAAAACAAAATGCCAAAAGCCAAAAACAGCCGCTGTAAAAACGTTCAGTGTGCATGAGGACTAAGGTTTCATGTACACGAGCCTACCTTGACCGCCGGCAGTGGGAAAACGCAAATCGCAGCAACCACGGTCGGCGGACAAAACCTTCCTATCATGAAAGCGATTCTTCCGCGTTTAGGAGAGGGAAAATCTCACCTAAACGTGGCAGCTCCTAAACTCTGCTAAGCGCCTAAATGTACATGGACACATAGGCTTTTATGGAGTTGAGTTTAGGAGATTTGGCAAATAAATGCCAAAAGTTCCTACACTCAAGTTTAGGAGCTGCTCATGTACATGAAGCCTTAGTATTGGCGTACACAAAAAATCCCCAGTGTGACGAACGCAGCGTCAGACCCCAGCCCTTCTAACAAAACTTGTGACCGAAGGACTAGCAATCTAAAACCGCGCTGTCACGTGGATAACAATGTCATGCCCAGCTGCACCCTGCTCAAAGATTTTCTAGCTAATGGACCACAATCTGTGTACTTGCAGCCTGGAAGCGATTGTTACTGGGTCAGGTTAATTACGCAATTAACCCTTCACACTGCCGCCACCACCTTTTTTGTACAGAGAAAGAGGAAACTCTGCAATATCAGCAATAACACTATGATGGTTGAATAATCGTCTGTATACCACTGTCACCGCAGGCAGGGTATACAGAGGTTTAAACACACACAGTAGCGCTCTTCAGAGACAGGGGTTCTTAGTTTGCATTGAAGAGCTTTAGAAACAGTTCAACACTTTCAGAAAGTAAGATTTATTACTAAGGTCAAAAGGGTGCAATAAAAATATTTACAGTTGGTTCCGATGTTAAAAGGGAAAATCTTCAATTTAGCTCAACTCAGCTTAGCTAGCTCCAAGCATGACAGCCTTTTTCTAGGAACTCAGCGGGGTGTCTCCTTAAAGCAGAGAACCAATCGCCTCATTTGGGGAGGGGTGTTGTAGGCGAGGAGCTCAGGCTGTGACCAAATCCCTCACAAATTATACTATGGTCAATAACTTTTCCTAGGTACATGTAACATTCTATCCATGGGTAGATTATTATGCAGAATCATCTGCTGAACGTCTAGATATGAAATATGACATACCTGCTGGGATGGTTAAGGAGATATTTTCTGCTCTCCTGTTTGTGTCAGCTAGGGGGTGTAATATATCAGACGACTTGTATTAAAGTGACCGGTCTGAATATATGCCTGGTTTTTATGTAAGTCTTTCATATTCCAAGATATGTACACATAGGCAGGGGTGGACTGACCATTTGGAAACTCGGGCACTGTCCGAGGGCCCGGGGTCAGTAGGGGGCCCCATGAGATGCCCCTGGTACCTTTTTCATAGGCTTTTTTGAGTTTGGGCAAGGACACAGGGGCCCCATGATCCCCTATTGCCCGAGGGCCCCATGAGTTGTCAGTCCGCCCCTGATCATAGGGGAAAATAGATGTTGAATGTGATGTCTGGTTCACGGTTTATCTGGAATGTCTTTGAGCGCAGTGAAGTACTTGGTTTTTGGCTTTACGATATCCCAGATTGATAAGCTTACAGACATCTGGGCACCAGCTAGGTTGGGATTTTATAGCCCTGGAGCTCTCCCACTGAGCCTGATTGCCTGTGACCTCTGCATCATACAGACCACATGTTACTCAACAGAGAGGGAGGGGGGATGAGGGAAGCTGATTTGGGAGTAGAAAATTATAGAAGATGGAGGCCTAAAGGCCAAAATGGAGGTTCGCATCCATCTCTGGGTGGGTCTGCACAATTGCTACACCCAGTGTGAAGGAATGGATTGTACAGATTGACCAGGTATGGTCTATTGGGGAGATGATGTACATAGGGGAGGATTCTTTAGGGAAATATCACGTTATTTGGGGAAATGGTTGGAGTTCAAGAAATCCAGGAGGCATATAGACATGTTGGATGAAGTTGAAAGGGGTCCAGGGGAATGATAACCAGCGTAAGAGGTTTTTATGTTTTTACACTTGAGAAGTGTAAGGAAGGAATGATTTGGGGTTTCTGAGGGAGGAGGAAAAGAGAAGGGAGTGTTATATTAATATATTATATATATTTTTTTTCATTGGGGGTGAGGTTTATAGGATGTATAAGATGTAAAGATTTGAAAAATGTGATTGTGGCTTAAAAGTAAATATTATGTTCTATATATTTTAAAATAAAAGCAGAGAATAAAAAGTATCTCTTGGCTAATGGGTGTCAAACTGGTGGTCCTCCAGCTGTTTCCAAACTACAAGTCCCATGAGGCATTGCAAGATTGACAGTTACAAGCATGACTCCCAAAGGCAGAGGCATGATGGGACTTGTAGTTTCGCAACAGCTGAAGAGCGGCCAGTTTGACACCCCTGTCTTAGATTGTAAGCTCTAACAATCAGGACCCTCTGAATCCTCCTGTATTAATTTGTATTGTAATGGTACTGTCTGCCCTCATGTTGTGAAGCGCTGTGTAAACTGTTGGTGCTATAGAAATCCTGTATAATATCAATAATAATTAAAAAAAATGTACTGTGGTGGGGAGCAAGTGGTTAAACCATATATTTCCTCCATTATCATGGGGAATGTGAGATCTTTGGGGAATAAGGGTGCTCATCAGTCAACATATGTCAGATGTAAATGATGAAACGCGTAGGGTGGAGCTTTCCTGCTGAATTTCCTGCTTTTAATTCTGAGGTTGTCGTACAGTAAGTGCAATGTTATTCTTTTTGGCTTATTTATTAAAAAGTCCGCACTAGGAGGGACTCCTTTTGTCCTTCTGATCCTTTTGTCTACATGCTAATGGTGGTTTTCTAAGGCATGGAGGCACTTTAAAAACACAGAGGCAGCATTCTTATAAGGACACAGGAGATTGTCTTGAGAGAGCTTGATGACCATATATCATCTTAGGGGGAGAACTACCTATTTAACGAGCTGTTTTTGACTTGAAAAAAAAAAAAGATGTCAAAAGTTCTTGTGAGTGTTTTGTGGGCACTGTGGGAGAGGAGGAGGATCACTCTATTTCCTCTGTCACCTCATAAGATCACATCACATACGATCACACATTTTTGCTGTGTTTTTGTGTGCGTTTTGCAGAGATGAGAATCTGAGAGATTGTTTCCTCTGTACGGAGCTCTGTGTTGTTTGTCAACACAGAACTCTGAGTTGTGATTGGACACAGCCGATCAGCAGGTCCCAGCCATGAATCATTGGCCAAGATCTGCTGACAGGCTTCCGCTGTGTACAATTACAGTGGGTTCCAAAGGGGGCCTGCTTGTGCAGATAATCAAGGCACTGATTATCAGTGCTGTCCCTTAGTGCCACATATCAGTGATGTCTTATCAGTGCAGCCTATCAGTGCTGCTTATCAGTGCCCATCAGTGCAGCCCTATCAGTGCCCATCAGTGCTGCTTATCAGTGCCCATCAGTTTAGCCCAGCAGCGCACATCAGTGAAGGAGCAAAATTACTTCTTTGCAAAACTTTGTAACAGTTTTGTTTTGTTTGTTTTTTGTTTTGTTTGTTTTTCATTTGTTTAGCAAAAAATAAAACCCCAGTGGTGATTAAATACCACCAAAAGAAAGCTCTACCTGTATAAAAAAAAATGATACAAATTTCATATGGGTCCAGTGTTGCATGACTGCGCAATTGTTAAAGTGCGACAGCATTTAGCACCGAAAATTGGCCTGGTCAGGAAGGAGATGAAAGTGCCCGGTATTGAAGTGGCTAAACTGGGAGATCAATAGGATAAATCTCCTGTGTATTTCAGATTCCATTTCACATATAATTAGTACAAAAATAAATAGTTTGTACCTAATCTCCAGGTGGTTTGATGGGGTTTATTGAATCAGATCAATACGATAAACTTCCATTTAATCCTTTTATGTCCGTAACGTACACATCACTAGAAGCGTTCTCATCGAAGCAATTTCTCTCATTTTAATCGTGGAAAATAAGAATTTTTTTTTTTTAAATTAATAGCGCAACATATTTTAATTTAAATGTTTTCAACTGTATAATGGATTTTTCCGCTAATTTTTATAGCATATAATTACTTTTTCTGTTGGCTAATAATATATTATCCTGAGGCTGATCGGAGCTCTTTAAGCTGTGAGATATGAGCGATACTTTTTTTATTAATAAATATATTCTTCTCTACAGCTGAAATGCGTTTCAACACGTGTTTCTTCAGATCCCCCCCCCCCCCAATTGCAACTTCAGCTGGAAGGGCGCAATGTCCTGGTTGGATTGTATTTCCCCCGTTCTCCATCCTAGCCAAAAGCCACCCAAGTTACTTCTTATCTGAAATAGAACAAAAGCCTGAAATAGAGCTCATCTATGATCAGGAGAACATGTTTTCCCATTGTGCACCACATGGTTGGTCCATGCACATGTCTTGAAGAACATCTAAACCCATAACAAAGAAATGTATTGCAGCCAGCTAGTCCTAAGATCTGGCCATTAACCTGCCTCCTGTCCCAGGGTAACAACGATCGCTCATTTTACTTTATGGAGGAGCAACATGGTCACCCTGGTCGGCTTTGGACTATAAACCTGTGCTCTCTTCATCTGCATTACATGGGGGTGATGAGATTTCTAGTTTAACCACTTTAGCTCTGGAAGGTTTTACCCCCTTCATGACCAGGCAATTTTTTGCTATTCAGCACTGTGCTTCTTTAACTAGTTGCCGACTGCAGGCGGCCGAATAATGGCTGCACTGCAGCCAGCCAGTTCTGGGAGGCCGTCATATTACGTCCTTCCAGAACGCGCTCTCATGCGCACCCCTGGCAATCTCCATGATCGCTGTGTCCTACAGACACAGCTGATCACGTGATGTGGCAAAGGCCAGTCACGGCTGCCTTTTACCATGTGATCAGCTGTGTCCAAGGCTGATCACTGAGAAATGCAATTGCCGATTCTCAGCTGCACGTTTCTCACTCTGTCACAGCCTGAGGAAAGTACTGCCGAGAACCAGCAGTTGTCAGAGCAGGGATCGGCACCGATCATCAGTGCATTGATGATCAGTGCCCTGATGATCGGTGCCCAGCAGTGCCACCCACCAGTTCCGCCCACCTGTGCCCAGCAGTTCCGCCCAGCAGTTCCACCCACCTGTGCCCAGCAGTGCAGCCCAGCAGTGCCGCCAGCCAGTGCCCAGCAGTTGCGCCAGCAGTGCCACCTATCAGTACCAGCTCATCAGTGCCCATCAGTGCAGCCTCATCAACAAACATCAGTGAAGGAGAAAAATTATTGCAAAATTTTATAATAGAAACAAAGAAAAATTTTTTTTTCAAATATTTTTTTGTTTATAGCGCAAAAAGTAAAACACCCAGCGGTGCATAAATACCACCAAAAGAAAGTTCTATTTGTGAGAATCAAATGATAAAAATTTCATATGGGTACAATGTTGCATGACCACATAATTGACATTCAATTTGCGACAGCGCTGAAAGCTGAAAACTGGCCTGGTAAGGAAGGGGGTATAAGTTTACGGTAGGCAAGTGGTTAACTGGTAATTGCACGGTCATGCAACACTGTGCCAAAACAAATTTTTGTAATCAATTTTTTCAAACAAATAGAGCTTGCTGATATTTCCTCACCACTGTTTTTTCTTTTTATTATATAAACGAAAAAAGACCAAAAACTTTGAAAACAATTATCTTCTTTCTGTTATTAAATATTCAGTAAAAAAAAAAAGAAAATGTCTTCATAAATTTTGCCCAAAATGTATTCTGCTACATATTTTTGGTTAAGAAAAAAAAAATCCCATTAAGTGTATATTGATTGGTTTGCATTAAATGTATAGCGTCTTCAAACTATGGGACATATACTTGGAAATTGATAAGTCCTGATGTACTGATGGGCTATCATTTCTTGAGACCCTAAAATGCCAGGACAGTACAGATACCCCCCAAATGATCCATTTTGGAAAGTAGACCGTATTTAGTAAGAGACATGGCGAGTTTTTTAATTTTTTTTTTTTTTTAAATTAAGAAATTAAAAAAAAATTTTTAACTTTTTTTTTTTTTTTTACATACTGTCACCAGTGCAGTACAGCATCATCATACGACTGATGACAGTGTGTTTAAAAACATTTTTTTTTAAAGTTATTCAATTTTTTAATTTTTCTTTTTTTTACAATTTTGTTTTTCATCCTGTCTTTAGAGTAGCTCAGTGTCACCATATGACACTGTACTACTCTGAGGAGTGATCAGGGGGTTTTTTTTTGTTTTTTTTTTATACTGCTGATCTTATATAAGCAATAATTTTAGCTGTCGTGCATGGGTTAATCATTCATGAACAGCTTGCTTTTGGTTGTGATCGGCTACAGATAATCACATTGTACAGGTAGCCAGGTAGCATGTGATTTCTATGGGCTAATCATAGATCACAACAATAAGCAAGCTGTTCATGAACCCAGTCATGATCAGGAGCTGGCAGGACAAGCTCCCAATCATGTGACCACTGTGACAGCCAATCATAGTGGTCACGTTTTCAGGTCTGTCCTGCCCCCTGGGGAAGACCCACGTAAAAGGACACCAGGGCTGGGCAGGAAAGGGAAAAGTCCCATTTCGATTTTTATTAAATGTGTTTTAGTTCCCCAAGGGATAGGATATGTGTAGTGCATTTTAATAATTTATAACACTTGTGCAAAAAACTCGAAATATCTTCTCTATTTTTAAGCAGCTCCTGTCCTATGTTTATGCAAAGATATAGTGCAAGAAGGTGAAAAAATTAAGAGCAGCACTTTACCAACATCAAAACATATCATTGTGACAATTCTACTAAACCACATATATTTGGAACGCCGGCCTGGGTTCCCAATTGCGGAAGTGGCCCGTGAACCGGAAGTTCCTGCTCCTACGCATTTCGTCACATCCAGGACGTCATCAGGAGGTGTCACGAATGTGACGAAATGTGTACAGTAAGGAGCCTCCGGTTCAGGGGCCACTTCTGCAATTTGGAATGCACACCAGCTCCCATGCTGTTTGGAGCAGCAGAGATCCATTACACATACTGGCAGATGATTCCAGGGTGCCAGGTTGGGCACCGTACCATGTGAGTGCGATTTTTTCTTTTTTTTTCTTCTTGCGATTTAAACATTTTAATAAACAATGCTATACTATGGAGATGTTTTCTGCTTAAGCCCTTCTACATATGGGCAAGAGGTATTGAGCTATATCTGAAACATTGCCATGCACAGCAGGGCTGTGGAAACGTGCATTTGACCTACCTTAGGGGGTCAACATCTTCTGGTGAGTTGGGTCCTAGAGGGACAGAGGACACGGTGCACAGAGTGTTATGATTGTAGTGGTGGAAGCACACAGACGGTGGTCGCACTTCAATTTTGGTTGAAGGAAATGGTCAAAATAAGAAAGAGACACACTTCTTTCTATGCACTGGTGCTCTAAAAGAGACTTATAGTATCATATAACTTTTTTGTATTGGGATTTAGAATTTATATACTGTGTATATAGTGTTTTAGCATGATTGTCACAGTTGCATGTTTTGATGTTGGTAAAGCGCATCTCCTAATTTTTTTTTACGTGTAGTGCATTGTCCCATCTTCCTATGTGCTGTCTAAGGCTAGCTGTGGGGTTGGAAAGGGTTGCTCTGCTCCCTCCACAGCCATCCAACCACACAGCCACTTTCTCCAAGCACCTGTCCAAGAGGATCTCCTGACAAAGAATGCAGGGGCACTGGCCAATTAAAATGTTCCAAGCAAAGTGCTTGGAGATGGACAAAATTGCTGCTTATCAAAGCAGTCATCTCCTTGCTTGCTGTGTATTCAAACGCCCATGGGGGGCGCCCTGTTTGACTTTACAGCTAGCCATAGACAGCACCTGAGATGGACAAAATTGCTGCCTATCAAAGCAACCATCTCCTTGTATGCTGTGTGTTTGAACACCCATGGGGGGGGTGGGGGTGTAGGTGGTGCCTTGCCTGACCTGACCTTACAGCTAGCCATAGACAAGACATATGAAAATGGGACAAAATACTACATGTACTCTGTCTCCTGGGGAACAGAGCACATTAATACATTCAAAGTGAGACAAAATACCTCTATCAGGAAAATACCACATTATGGCCACTAGATGGAGCTGACAATCACATGAAATAAACATATTAGACACATCATGGGGATGTTTCAATTAAATGCTGAGGAACAGCAAATTTTTTTTTTTTTTTTAAATATAGACCCCCTCCCTCCCCCCAAGCGTACATGTCATTGGTTATATGGTATTGTAGCTTTTTATATATATTTTTTTTATTTTTTAAATGTGACCTTTAGAAAAGCTTAAGAATTAATTCACATTACTGACTAGTTACTCAGCCAGCAAGAATCGGCATCCTCATGCAGAATATGTGCGAACAGCTAGAACGGACAGATTTGGGCCCTGTACAAATCAATGGCCTGCACCACCTCTGTGGGTATATAACCACATTTATGTGGTTAGCCCGGATCCTCCTCTTCTCGGGGCCCCTGCTGGTGCTCCAGGCCACTCCCTCTTGTCGGCTGTCCCCATAGCAAACAGCTTGCTATGGGGACACCTGAGCAGACGCGCTCTTGAGCTGTTGCTCTGTGTGCCCATTCACACACAGAGACGCATCTCGATCCCAACCCCTCTCCTGATTGGCTCACTGGCTGTGATTGACAGCAGCAGGAGCCATTGGTTGCTGCCTCAGCCAATCAGGAGTGAAATTCCCCAGAGAGCAGAGGCTCTCGTGGACATCGCTGCATCAAGAAGGGGCTCATTGAAGTGTTAAGGGGAGGTTGGGGGGGCTACTGCACACAGAAAACTTTTCTACCTTCATGCAAAGAATGCATGAAAGTAATAAATTTGAGACTGTAGAACCACTTAAATGTGATTATAAAGGTTTTATTTTTTTCTTTTTACCAAACCTGTTATACTTCAATGACAGAGAAGACACTACTCAAACTAGGCCTGAATTGCTGTGTTGGCCTCATCCATCGCTCCGGCCATGCTCCCTGAAGCATTTTTCTTTGCCCACTGGGGCTTGACCACAGAATTACGTCTTCTCGGTCATTGAACTCACACTGCTGGATTGATTTACAGATGCCTGCTCCCTTTTTCTGAGCATTGGTGTGAAGATTTCTTTTCTCTGGCTTTGAGCGGCACTTATTCATTGGAAGCGACTTATTCATTGGAATCATGTTATACTTACCTGCTCTGTGTAATTGTTTTGCACAGAGCAGCCCCAATTCTTCTTTTCTGGGGCACCCTGTAGGCACTCTGGCCTCAGTCTCTTCTCTGTGTACCATCATAGGAAGCCATTTCCGATGGTGATACATGTGTTGGCTCGATCCCGAGCCACTCTGTGTTCATTGGCACACACAGTGCAGCTCGGCCCTGCCCCCCAGCTCCCTCATCATCACATTTGATTGACAGCAGCGGGAGCCAATGGCTTCCCCTGCCCTCACTGAGTCCAATGAGGAGGGATGGAGCGGAGAGAGGCGCTGATCTCAGGTACACAGCTGAATCGAGATCGGGCTCAGGTAAATATAATCAAGAGATGATAATAAAAGGTTTTTACCTTTTTAAAGTAGAGAATCTATTAAAGTAAAAAAAAAAAACTCTTTAGCCTCTACAACCACTTTAATTACAATATAATATAATTAATAAGAAAAGTTCTTCAAGATGTGTCTGTGCTCTGCAAGCATGTTGTATATGTGGGACAATAATCCTTATAATGTCGCTATTAGAGTGACTTAATATAGCGTGAGTGCCCAGTTCAAAGTATCCCAGTAGGTGGAGTAAAGTGAAGGATCAATAGGATCCCTGTTGCTACATGGTGATATCCAAACAAAACGATATGTGGTGGTATCCAAAACCGATATAAAACTGCGCACTCACCAAATGCACAATCAGTATGCGCATGTAAGTGATGACCCCTCTTAAGGTATGGCTCCAGGACTCGTCTGGAATAAGGTCTGGTCTATTCCTGTGTTTTGATCCCTCGGCTATCAAGCATGGCTCCGTTCCCCTTTTAGACGTGACTCTGTGGGTGGTGGGAAGCTCACCAAGGAGCCCCAGAGAGAAAGGAGGCCAGAACAGCGTGATACTGCTTGAAAATGTGTATATTTATTCCATCCAGCAAAGGGTAAAAACAAAATACTGACCAGACAAATCAAGATGGCCGCCGGGACCCAGGTGGTTCCGGCGGCAATAGGACGTCACTGTACTGCAGTTCCTCTCTGACGCATTTCGTGCAACCGCACTTATTCATAGGGGGTATGCTCTGGGTACAGGACGTCTGACAATGCGCTTATATAGTAAAAATCACACACGCACAATCAGCGTGCGCCATTTTGCGATAGAGAAGTGTCTCCAAAAAGGCACCATTTTGTCGAAGTTCGCACATGCGCATTAATCGTCTATATCGGGGATGTGTGCGCGATTAGGCACCAAATCAACTATCTCAATCGCGCATGTGCGAGCGCCATTTCTTTGGAGTCAATTACAAATATCTGTGTCACCAAAACCACCATAAAGAAAACCAGGGGAAAACACAAGTTTAATAAATGAAATTATTCACAATACTATTAACCAGAGAGCGCATATTAGTGTTTAGGGAATGAGTTATTTGCGTACAGTAAAGGCGGCAATTGCGCACATGCGCAGTAGACCTCCATATAGATACCCATATTACAAATTAGAGGCTAATAACAGACACAAGAATTGTCTGCAAGGATGCAGAATTATAACCAACCTTAGATGCTACGTGTTTGCATGTAAACGCCAACTAGGACCAACCCCAAATGTGTATGTATAATGGTGATCTCTGGTAGGGATGGTGACACAGGAAACACTATATGTAGTGTATATATTAAATATGGATAAAACATAGATGTACACAATATACTTATTACAACTAAAACTACACAAACATGTTTATTAAAATCCAAATAGATTGTATATAAAATATATACAAAAATAGTTAAAAATGTTAAAATATTAAAAATTAGAACTCGCAATGAGCCCAAAGACTAGAATAATGCAAAAAAATTAAAAAAATTGGTAAAGGAGTATACAAATGTGTTAAAATGGATAAAATGTAACTGTTATCTATAAAACAATTAATATCCATCTCAACATTGAGTCCTTTAGGGTACATGGATCCAATCTCGAAAATCCATTTGGACTCCATTTGTGAAACAGCTCGTTTTTTATTTGTCCCTCTCCATTGTGTTTGTACAACCTCAATCCCCATAAAGGTTAATGATGATGGGTCTCTATGATGACACCTTCGATAGTGGTTGGAGAGGGAACGCTCCTTATAGCCACGTTTGATGTTATACACATGTTCGCGTAAACGATCCCTTAACCGTCTTGTTGTGCGACCTATATATTGCTTCTTCCACGGGCATTGAAGAAAATAAACTACGTACCTGCTGTTGCAGGTTATGAAATTATCTATACTATAATTTCTGCCAGTGGTGGAGGACACAAAGCTGTTCACTCTCCTTTTCCTTTGTCTATTACATGTGCAAATCACACACTTATTGCATGGATAAAAACCAACTAGGTTATTAAAAAAGGAGATATTAGGGGGAGGGTTAATCACGTTAGGTGCTATTTTATTACGTAGAGAAGTTGCCCTCCTAAAGGTGATTTCTGGTCTTTCAGGCAGGATTTGTGCCAGTATAGGATCAGCCTTAAGGATCTTCCAGTTATTTCTTATGATTTTGCTTATAGTTTTATACTGAGTGGAGTAAGTGGTTACAAACGGACACATTTTGGATGGGCGAGGTTTAGCCGCTCCATTCAACAATAATTTTCTGTCAAGATTAGCAACTTCTTCTATAGTGCAAGTTAGTGCAGATTCATCATAACCCTTCTCTATGAATCTATTTTTCAAAAATAACAGCTTGTTGATAATATGTATCCAGATTGGTACAATTCCTCCTAATTCTCTGGAATTGACCTTTCGGGATATTAGAGAGCCAGTTTGGATGGTGACAACTATGTGTGGGAATGTAACTGTTCCTATCCGTTTCTTAAAAAAAAGATTGTGTTACTATTCCACCATTCTGATTCATGAGTGTAAGATCCAAAAAATTAATACTGCTCCTACTATATTCATAGGTTAATTTAATATTCAGATTATTATTATTCAGGGTTTTAAAAAAGTTTTTGAGTGCTTGTTCCTCCCCCTTCCATATAAGTAAAATATCGTCAATATACCTTCTATAAAAATATAGCTCTGGCCAATCTCTTGCATAAATGATGTCTTCTTCCCATCGTGCCATAAAGAGTTTGGCCAGGCTGGGAGCGAACTTTGCTCCCATTCCCACACCCTTGGTCTGCAGATAAAACTTGCCATTAAACCAAAAATAATTATTGGTCATTGCGAATTCTAACAAACTTAAAATAAATTATTTTTGTAAAACCGGCATTCCAATAAAATTGTTCAAATAAAATTCAACTGCATACATTCAATCATGATGTGCTATATTGGTGTATAGGGACGGGACATCAGCCGTAACTAAGAATGTATCAGGTTCTATGGTCAGATCCTTAATATCCAAAAGAACCTGTTTCGTGTCCCTAAGATAAGATGGGGTCTTAGTCACTAAAGGCTGTAGGAAATTATCAATGTACTCGCCAGCTCTTGAGCTCAGAGATCCTATCCCACTAATTATGGGTCTGCCAGGGGGATTTATAGGATCTTTATGGATTTTTGGGAGTATGTACATAACCGGCAATCTGGGAGCTGATGGACAAAGGAATGCCTTTTCTTTTTTATTTATAACATTATTTTGGTATCCTGCTGCAATGATGGTTTTGAGTGATTTCTTATATTTATGGAGAGGGTCTTTTGGTAGTAAACGGTATGTTTCAGTGTCACCCAAAATATTATACACTTCCTGAATGTATTTGATCTTATCCATAACTACCACGCCCCCACCTTTATCCGCAGGATGAATAACTAAATCTTTTTTGTTCAGAAGAGAATCAATGGCCTTATTAAGATACTCATGATCAATGGCCTTATTAAGATACTCATGACTACGGTTTTTCTTAATGTTAATATTCTCGAGTTCTTTCAGGACCGTGTCTCTAAATGCATTGATATGACCATGTGATTGTGTGGGGGGGTTGAAAAGAGAAGCATTTATTAGATTTGAGTGTATCGCTCCATCAGAGGCATTACGCACAATGGAATTATGGAAAAAATATTTCTTAAGTGAAATCTGACGTACAAACTTATGTATGTCGATGTACGTTTGGAATTTATTAAGTTTATTATTCGGTGCGAACTTCAGTCCATTATCCAGCAGAGCTAGTTCCTGGGTTGACAGCTCTGCCTTTCTTAAATTAAATATGCCCCTGCCTTTCATATTTTTCTCTTCTTTGGGTTTGTTAACTCTCTTGCCTCCCCTCTTTCCTCTACTTGGGCGCTTCTTTTGCGCGCCCGACCTTCCTCTAAAAAATGAATCGAAGCCTGGTTGTTACCATTAGGTCTCTCTCTATATTGAGGGTTCAGGTCACATGGCGGCGGGGGGCTTGATTTTTATTCCTCCAATACTGGTTAAATGGCCCCTGTCCTTGTTTTCTCCAATTATCCTGTCTATAGGGTGTACCATTATTGTACATAGGTGTACGTTGTGTATAAGGCCTTGGGTTCCCTCGGTGGTTATTATAAGTATTGTTATGATGCCATTAGTATTTTGTCCGTTGTGTTGATTGTTCCTGTATCCTTGTTGGGGATACCAATTGTAATTCCTAGACCCAATGTTTTCATCATTGGCCTCATTGGCATAGTGTAGGGGTTCATATTTGTTATTTGTCGGGATTCTCCATTCCCCTCTATTTTGTGGTTTAATAGGTGTTCTATACTGATTAGGTCTTTTAGATTTTTTGGAACATTTTTGGGATGGATTAACACATTTATGAGGATTATTGTATGCTCTAGGTCAGTGATGGCGAACCTTTTTGAGCCCGAGTGCCCAAACTGCAACCCAAAACCAACTTATTTCTTTCAAAGTGCCAACACTGCAATGAAACCTGAATATCGAGCTTTTGGTTTAGAAAAAACAACTCGTACCGTAGTGCAAACTAATTAACAGTACAGGGATGACCAGAGACTGCGGACACAGTACAGGGATGACCAGAGACTGCGGACACAGTACAGGGATGACCAGAGACTGCGGACACAGTACAGGGATGACCAGAGACTGCGGACAGTACAGGGATGACCAGAGACTGCGGACAGTACAGGGATGACCAGAGACTGCGGACACAGTACAGGGATGACCAGAGACTGCGGACACAGTACAGGGATGACCAGAGACTGCGGACACAGTACAGGGATGACCAGAGACTGCGGACACAGTACAGGAGATGACCAGAGACTGCGGACAGTACAGGGATGACCAGAGACTGCGGACAGTACAGGGATGACCAGAGACTGCGGACACAGTACAGGGATGACCAGAGACTGCAGACACAGTACAGGGATGACCAGAGACTGCGGACACAGTACAGGGATGACCAGAGACTGCGGACACAGTACAGGGTTGACCAGAGACTGCGGACACAGTACAGGAGATGACCAGAGACTGCGGACAGCACAGGGATGACCAGAGACTGCGGACAGTACAGAGATGACTGCTGACCTTTGGGGAGGGAGGGGGAGCGGGTACCTGAATTTGACAGGTACCCGCTCTTACTTTCGCAGAGTTTTTTTTTTTATCTTACCTGTTCCTTTATCCAGCCGCGCGCTGTCTTCCCGGCTTCTGTAGTGCGGGCGCTCGTCGGACAGCCGGATGCCCAGTGCGCATGCGCGAGAAGCGCTGCGCTTTGTGATTGGTCCGGCGGCTTCTGGGATCTGTCATGTGTCCCAGGTACCGCCTTACCATTCACAAAGAGCACTGCTTCTTGTGCATGCGCACTTGGGACCCGGCTGTCACGCACACTACAGCCGGGAAGACAGCGCGCCGCTGGATTCTCCTGGCGTGCCCACAGATAAGGCTCGGCGTGCCGGCTGTGGCACGTGTGCCACGGGTTCGCCATCACTGCTCTAGGTGTATGGGGAACAGCAAATTGTGGTAGTGTCTAAGTGGTCATTGTTTCCTCTTTGGTTAACTGCCACTTGAAGACTCTATTGTCAGAGTAATCATTGTAATCTCTAGCATACTTTTTCCATTTTTTATTTTCTGTTCCTTTTCCATACTATCCATAAATGCCTTAAGTTTATCTGATTCTTTATTGTACTCCTCTTTCCCTTTGTATGGTGCTAATTTATCTCTGACTTTATTAATCTCATTATCTAAATGTGTCCATTTTTTCTTCTTCCTATTTACGAGAAATTTTAGTAAGTCTATGCCCATTGTTTTAAAAAACTGGTACCACTCTGAGGTACTGTTTATATCCTCTGTTTCAGGGGTTATTTCCCATCTTAGAGACCTTGGGACCATCTGTTCTTTGATATATCTCTCCAGGAAGGAGATGTTCCATAGAGTTCTGATTTCAGATGAGGTCAGGTTATGCAGGTGAACAAATAGGCCTTTTAGGTCATCCATATCCTGATCAATATTAAACACATCTTCCGATATGTTTACCCTTTTAGACCTAATTTCAAATATGTTGGCCATATTGTGAATACTAAAAGCAGCTCAACTAAAGTAATTGGTAACAAGTATAATGTAATATAGAAATAAGTAAGCGCTAAAAGTAAACATATATAGCGAAATGCAAGCAATAGTATAGTCCTATACTATTGCTTGCATTTCGCTATCTATGTTTGCACCGTGATGTGTCATTCACCATAAATTATGCAAAACGTGTTATAGATTTTAAATATTTTTTGGTTATTTTTATAGCGCTGCACTCTTGTTTATATGTGAATCTTTGAGGTTGTTTATGTACCTTTAGTGTTCAGCGGCTTGTTTTATTTTTACTTTTAGCGCTTACTTATTTCTATATTACTTATGTGGGACAATGATTGGCTTTCTTTTGCACTATCCCTATATACGCTGAATCTCCTCTGCAATAAAAGTTTTCGAAGACCGCAAGTACAGCTTCTACGCTGTGGATTATTCTCATTCCTGTGGCAGTGAATATCAGTAATTGCTACTTGCAAGAACGCCATGGATAGACTGTCCTAATTATCTCAGCTGGTCTTGCTGAGCTTGATAGATGGTTAAACTATATGGAAATACAATCACTGAAATAACATATAAGTATTAACATATTTAACTTCAAAACTTATTAAAATCATATACTTTATAACCAAAGTTTTGTGGAATGTAATCGTCACATCTATACAACCTTGAGACCCAATAAACCCAAAGCGCTGCTCAAAGCTCCATTAGGATCTCCCAGGGATTCCAACTCTGACAGGTGCCTGTCTTGCCCGGTCACAAAACTCCCCTCTAAAGCATTAGAGCACCTCAGATACACCTAGAACCAAATATCCTTCTGGTGTGTGCTTCCATTTTTTTTTTCATTTTCAGACATACATGGTGTTGTTGGACATTCCATTCCAAAACAATCGGCAGTACTATGGGACTGCCACCCACCCTTGTGACTATAGCATTCTCCACTCTTGTAAGAAGACTTTCCACAAGATCTTAGCAGGTCTTTGAGGATTTATGACCATATGTGAAGTCAGGTACTGAAGTTGGAGAGGAATACCTGACTCACAATAAATGGTCCAATTCATCCCAAAGGTGATTGGTAGAGTTTAAGTCAGGGCTCTGTGCAGGACACGCAAGTTCCTCTACAACAAACCCATCAAACCGTGTATTTTTGAAGGTGGCTTTGTATACAATTATGCTGAAACAGAAAAGTGCCTTCCCCAAACTGTTGCCACAAGGTTGGAATAGCAAAATTGTCTAAATTTATAGCATTAACATGACCCCTTACTGGAAATATCTGATCTCAATCCTTTGGAGGGGTGGGGTCCACATTCTTTTGGCCAAATACTAAGGTGTCCGCTAAGGCTGGCCATACACTATACAATTTTCTGTCCAATTTCTGCCCAATTTCCTTTAGATTTACCTTCAATTATGTAGTACATGGGCCTGCCTAATTGGATACAATTGAAAGTGTTGTTTAGGTTTGACCTCAAATTATATGTTTTTTGGTAAATCTAAAGCAAAATTCGCAAGAAAATTGTATAATCTATGGCTAGCCTAAGAATGTGGTTGGGGTTCACTGCTACCATGGGTACTTGCTGAATCCTGTGGGTTAGAGATTTGCAGTCCCAGTGAATTTATACGTAGATTTTCCCAAATTTGTTCAGCCATTTTGCACTGAATGGACTCTGAACTATAGCCAGCAGGCTTAGAAGGGTCAATAAGGAGGCTTTTAGTTAAGCCATCTCCCTCGTTGTAAGAGGGGCACAGAGCAGCCATAGTGCCAGTGTACTGGAAATGTTGTAGAGAAAGCATAAAGAGATGGTTTAAAATGTGGACAGTTCGGTGGAGCCCAGCCAAATTTTGATCCATCTAAGGGCAGACTGGTTGTACAGAAATTGACATCTCGATAGACATCTGTACAACCTGCCTGCTGGAAAATGTTCACTCGATAAGTCCCACCTGCTATAGCGGGTAGTGCTGATGACTGACTGGTTTCTGATGGTGAAAAAGCCTTCTCGCTATCAGAATACAATATCTCAGTGGGAGGGATTCCCCCATCCACATTGAGTGTGTGCATGGGGGAATCAATCATTTTCTTTTGTTCATCTCCGTGGTAAACTGCATAGGAAGGGATTAAGGTCAATTAGGAAAATGTACTTTATCACTGATAGCTAGCTCTTTGGGCAATCAATGCTTTGCTGTTTTTTTTTCCCTTATTGGGGGGCCTTTGTTGTCTTTTAACCACTTGCCGCCCTGCCACTGTAGAAATACGGCGGCAGGGCGGCACGGGCAGGCAAAACCACGTTTTAAAACGTGTGTTTTGTAAACAGGTAGGGGGCGCGCGCGAGGCGCGCCGCCGCCCTACCAGTCCTGCCGATCACAGCCGCGGATGTCAGTCACTGGGTCACAGCTGGTCCTTACCGGCTATCTCCCGGCGATCGGCGGCAATCAGTGACAGAGAGCACAGCTGCAGTAGCTGTTGTTTCTGTCACTTCCCTGACAGCTCGAGGACAAGCTGATCGGGACAGAAGAGTTTCACTCTCTCGATCAGCCGTGTCCCCTGCAGTACACACCCCCGTCACCTAGTAAAACACTCCCCCTCACAGAGATAACCCTTCCCTGCAAAATAAACTTAACCCCTACCTCCCCAATGCCATTAGTACAGTGTCAGTGTTTTTTTTTTTGCACTGATCACTGTATTGGTGTCACTGGGGATGTCAGTGACCCCAAGTCAGTACCCCCCCAGTGTCAGAATGTCTGCTGCAGTCCCGCCATAAGTCGCTGATCGCCGCCATAAGTCCCTGATCGCCGCCATAAGTCGCTGATCGCCGCCATTATTAGTATAAAAAAAAACTAAAAATCCCAGTATCTTTCCCGCCATTTGTAAACGCTATAACTTTCACGTAAACCAATTAATTTACACGTATTGGGTTGTTTTTTTTTAGCAAAGATATGTCGCAGAATGCATTTTGGCAGAAATTTATGACTAAATTTGATTTTTAATTTTTTTTTTTTACTGGACATGTTTTATAGCAAAAAGTCCAAAATATTGTTTTTTTTCCTCAAAATTGTCAGCCTTTTTTTTTATAGCGCAAAAAATAAAAACCGCACAGGCGATCAAATACCACTGAAAGAAAGCTCAATTTGTGGGTAAAAATAGGATGTAAATTTAACTTATGTACCGTATTGCATGACCGCACAATTGTCCGTTAAACTAGCGCAGTGCTGTATAGCAAAAAAATGGCGTAAATTGCAGTATCTATACCATAGTTTGTAGACGCTATAACTTTCACACAAAGCAATCAATATACACTTATTGGGATTTTTTTTACCAAAAACATGTAGCAGAATACATTTTGGCCTAAATTTATAACCAACTTTGAGTTTACTATATATTTTTTATAGCTGAAAGTAAAAAATATTGTTTTTCTTCAAAATATTTGGCCTTTTTTTGTTTATAGCGTGAAAAATAAAAAGCGCACAGGTGATCAAATACCACCGAAAGAAAGCTCTATTTGTGTTAAAAAAAGGACGTAAATTTTGTTTGGGTGCAGCATTGCATGACCGCTCAATTATCAGTTGAATTAGTGCAGCGCCGAGTAGCAAAAAGAGGTCTGGTCATTAAGGGGGTAAATCCTCTGGAGGTCAAGTGGTTAATTTTATTTGCATTTGATTTGAGGTCAGTGGTCACTTTTAGCTGCTGTCCCATCCATAGCCAACATTTCGTTTTGTATGAGCTTTTGTTTCACGGAATTTTAATTTTTTTTATTTTATACAAAAGGAACTTTTTAAGTTTGATGTACTCAACGTGAAGCATATACTTGTTACTGACCATCTGTCCTTGGAGCTGCTTTTTGTTCGCAGTACGCTGCTGGATCGTTTTCAAGGAAAAAGAAAAATTAAGTGTAAGAACAGCATGCTTTTAATAAGCATTGCTTATTAAAATTTTGCTGCTGGCCAAGTCATCTGCAGTCTCCTAATTCTTGTAGTAAAACCCTTGTCATGAAAATTGTACTGTTTTTGTAACACCATGTACAGCTTTAAGGCATATCCCAAGCATGCTAATTAACGTATTTGTGTATTGTTAATGTTTCCCTCAAAGCCATATGAAAAGGGCTATTTTTTTTTTAACTTTTTTGCATTTGGCAATACCAGTGCAAAGCTTGTAGGCAGGTGCAGTATGACCTCCATGCAAAGGTGGCGCTCTTGCTACCCTGCAGAGAGATTGGAAGAATGAAGAATGCACATTCCTTCTGAACCTCCACACATTATTGGGTGGGATGCTGTCCAATTGGACACTGACCCCTGTGGCCATCTTTAGTGTGGGCATTGCTTATAATAAACACTGCCTCACCATAGTTGGCGTACATTCTGCGTGTTGGCTAGATTAGGGACAGGAACCTGCTTGATAGGAAGTATGTGCCTAGCGTAGGGAGAAGTTCCAGAGGAGGAGGGACAGTGTAGGGGCTGTCGTCAGACCTTCTGCAGAGGAATCTTTCTGCTATTAGTTCTTGCTGCATATGCCTTCTAGCCATCCCTCCTGCAACAGGTTCTGCTGG
Source organism: Staurois parvus (assembly GCF_062004578.1). Lineage (NCBI taxonomy): Eukaryota > Metazoa > Chordata > Amphibia > Anura > Ranidae > Staurois > Staurois parvus. The sequence continues at coordinate 620,608 of NW_028317950.1, read as the reverse complement.
TCTCTGTGCATTGCTCTCTGTGAGTACCGTAAAACAACCTGTGGGTGTTATTGCCAGTTCTAAGCCATTGCGTAGACTGTTACTGTGTGTTGGAATGCTTCTTAACAATACAATTCCTCCAATTTAATTTGCTGTGTGTGCCATGTCCCTCTAGGGTGCCTGCCACCTGGGCCCCTACAAGCCTCCCATTCCTTTTTTGACAATAGTTTACCTATTAGCCCAAAAAATGCACCCCATCCCCCCAATGAACTTTAGTGGGGTTCAGATTTACCAAATTTCTAACAAGATTTGCCAAAGCTTTGATGAGTTGAACCCAAGCAGATTTTGGCGATCGTTATGGTAAAAAACATATAACCATATACTGCACGAGCCTAGTGATGAAGGCACCATTCTCTTCTACATCTCCAGCTCCAAATTGAAGTCTGTACAATTAGTATTTATAACTGTGATATAAATATTTTATTTTATTCAAAGCAAGTAATTTAAGTCGACAAATAGGCCTCTCATAGCAAAGGTGTGAAAAATACAATTAAAAAAACAAAAGTTACGAACACCGAATCTGCAATGCATTGCCATCTGATGACCTCAAAATTGTCTTTTAACTGACTGTGACAATTGGCTCCACACTAGAAATGTCAGTTCTCCCTGAATTTACGTTAGTGGCAGAGTCACCAGTCTGAGGGCTGCTACCTTGCTTGCAGTTACAGTTTTCAGTCCAGGCGTGTCTGAATTGTGGTGAGACTGCCTGCAATGCGTGGCTCTGCACCATTCTCTTTCTTCTGCACACCCACAACAAGGCCTTGAGCTCCGAGCGGAAGCTCTCGTTCAGCCAACAGTAGATAAAGGGGTTGTAGCAAGTGCTGCTCATGGCAAACCAGTGAAAAGCAAAATACATGGCATTGTTACTGCTGATGAGTTTACTGGACATCAGGACAAGATAACAGTTCAACGGGAACCAGCAAACGGCAAAGACCACCACTACAAGCATCAGCATCTTGAGGGTCATCTTCTTCTTCCTCCTGTGGGCATAGTATTGTTCCATGGTAATGTCTCCAATGGCGTTTCTTAGCCACAGTTTCTTGGCCACAGTAGTATAGGTGATGGAGATGACGATCAAGGGTAGTACATAGAGAAGAACGAAGGTAGCCAAGTCCAAATACTTCCAGAAAAGGTCAGCTGGGTATGGAAAACTGGGAAGGCAAACCATCCGCACGGCATTTCTGCAAGAGGATACAATGGACACCGGTTACCACACGACAAGTTCTTTTTCATCTCAAACATTTTAGTCATAGGTAGCAATGAGCTCAATGGACAGTTTTTATTTGTTCAAAATCTTGATAACTTTGAGATTTTCAACAGAATTTTACATTTAACAATTTGGTACGGTGTCAACGGGGAAAAAGACCTAAAGTGTTTTCGGGTGGTTTTTATGGTCAATAGTTTTTCAAGTGGTTGTAAACCCTTCCATATACCCAGTGAAGTGACTGGCCTTAGGTGATACATAGAGATGAAACACATCCTCCTACGTGAGTTGTACCTGTTTATCTGTAGTCTTTTCTTATCTACATCTGTTCAAAGTGCTGAGTTTTAAAACTTGTCTGAGAGTTCAGGAAAAAAAGGGGTGGAGATCTGAAGTCGCACACTGCAGAGCTCAGTGAGGAGAGCTCTGAGAGATGATTGGAGGAGAGAGAGACTCCCCCTCCCCCCCCCCCCCACACAGCACACAGGAACAGAGCTGAGACTGTCAATGGAGGTCCCTCCATCATCATTTTTTTCTTGGTGTCAGGAAAACGTGTCAGAATTTATTCATGATGATATCAGAGATACAAGACAGCAGACAGAAATGACACAATTTCTCTTAACTGACTGAGACAAGTGCACACTATAGAAGGATAGAAGGATACGCTTTGTTCATATTTCATGTCTGAGGTTTACAACCACTTGAAATGGTTCCTGAGGGCTACAGACTAACTTTTAACCATCCTGGATCCATTTTTGCTCCAGTAATGGTCACTCATTTAGACTAATTTTACTTTTTTATTTTGATTTTATTTTTGTTTTTTTGGAGAATCATCAAATATACCAACAAAATGCACAAAAAAGAAAACTGTAGAAACACTTAAAACACTTCCTCTAAGTGCCTAAAAAAATTAATTTTACATTTATTTGTTCAATTTTTTTTGCTCAAATGGGTCAATTTTACACAACCCTTGTAAGTAGTCACATGTTAACAGTCTCCTGTGGCTGTATTTTAAACTTTAGGTAGGTAAGTGAGTGCCTGGGGGGTGGGTGCAGTAAAATTTAACTCAGCCACTGATTTTTACTGCCCCCAGGCTGTTATTGTGAAAGAGGCCTTAAACCAGTACCAGAACCTTCCTAGACCTTAGAACATGTACTCAGTCCAGCCTAGCACATGCTAAATCTAAGTCATGTTGCATTTGTTAATGAGTCTCGTGTGTTTAGTGAATTCCAGGAAAGTTTCCTTGGCATCAAATTTACTCAATTGTCTGTAAAGATTACTACATTCGGTGTTCGTGTCTGTTTAAAACCCACCATTAAACCTTAACGTGCAAACACGTGCATTTAAAACAGAAATAGACTAGAGCTACATGGCAATTTAATGTCTTCTTGCTGAGACATTTAACCCTTTGCTAGGCTAACAATACATCATACTACTGAAACCAGTTGGTGTTTAAAGTTCCCAGGAACTTGGGGGAGTAAAAATGCTTCTGCAGTGGGGCTGCCCCCACTTTGCAAGGGTTATATACTCATTTACATCTATGGCAGTGGTAATCAACTTTGAGACCAGGGTCCGGTGAATTCTTCCAAGCCCCGGTATTAAAAAAAAAAATTATTACTTGTATGGGGTTTCAAAATATGGATTAAGATGCTGGAAGGCTCTGGATGGGGCTGGTTGACACTGTGGGAGGATGGGGGGAGGTAGGATGTTGCTGCATGCTTGATGGCCCCGTAGAAGATGTTTCAGAAGGGAGTTGGGAGCAAATGGAGATGGGGTCTCTCCAGGAGGTTGTGAGCTTTGCATGAACAATGTAGGGCCCTGTGGGGGCTGACGGACACATTTGGAGGCTGAGGGATAGATGGGGGCTGGAGGCTTTGCAGGGTGTTGGGTCACACTATGCAAGGTTAGGAGGAACTATGGGGTCTGGGGGCAACTGTCGGAGGTGGAGGAGCATTGTGGGCCACTGAGTGGTTGGGGTAGGGCACTATGTGAGCTAGGAGGCACTTTTGAAATTCAGGGATCTGCAGCTGGATGGAGGCCTGGCAGGAGGGAGTCCATGGCTTGGTGCTTGACAACCACTGGTCTAGGGACTGGTATAAAAGTTTTATTTACCTGATCCATCACTCCTTCAGTCTCCTCTGTACTGCAAAACCGGTGCTTGCAGCCTCTTACCTCCTATGGTCTGGTGGATGGATGCCCCTGACACGCCCCATATCCCTCCACTTTGAACATGAGGACAAAAAGAAACAGACCACTGACGGAGCATGGGGTAGCACTGTCTGCCAGGAGAACAGAGGATTGGATAAGTAAAGCTGCATTTGCTGTGCCCCTAAAAGTAAATGAGCATTTAACCCTTTTAGTGTGAGGGCATCCCCACTGCAAGGGAGTATTTTTCTTTTTTCTAGATTTGGGTTTTAGTCACCAGAAATAGGAAAGAGTAAAAATGATTTCACTAGAAAATTTTTAACTGGCGAAATTTGTTTGGGAAAAAAAAAGTTTTCCCTTTTATTCATAAGGTGTGTGTGTGTTATACACTTTTTTTGTTTACTGACTTTTTCTTTTTCATTTCAAGTAAGTTGGTTGATTTTTTTATTTCTATGATTAAAAAACAATCAATTCGGGAAGGGCAGGGAGGGGGGGGGGTCGCAGGCAGAAGGGTTAGATGGTTAAAAGCCATTTAAACCCCAAACTACTTCCTTAAAAACCACTTGAATTGACCCTTCCCCATTCACCAATATGTTTTTTTTTTTTTATATAAAGTTAACCTTACATTTTGGTGCAAAGTCTGTTTTTAAGCTGAGTTAAGAAAAGAAAAGAATAGCAGCAACTTGGAGCCCAAAGTCAGCAATCGGCTTTGTCCACTTTAGCAATGTCTGCTTTCACATGGATAAATGCAGTTTTTACGTTTTCTCTATGAAGCTATAGATTCATCAATACCTTTGCAATTTCTTATGAGAGCTAATGCATACTTTTATAATTTTTTTTGTTACATACAGTGTAGCCCCCTCTAGTGTTCTAATAGAATAGTGTAGTGTATCATAGGAAAATCATTGTGTATGACTTATGGTAGTTGTGTGGGTCATGTGATTAAGGTTGGGTTATTGCAGGTCAGTTGGACGATTAAAGTGGTTCTAAAGGCTGATGGTTTTTTCAACTTCATGCCTGAAGATGAAAAACCTTCTCTGTACAGTATCCCCCCCTAATACTCACCTAACCACCCCCCCCCCTCTATCCAGCAATGTGTACTGGAGTCTCAGCTATGCACGGACTCCATCTTCTCATTGGCTTAGACAGAAGCAAGAGCCATTGGCTCCCACTACTGCCAATCATGGCCAGTGAGCCAATGAGAAGGGAAAGGGGTGGGGCTGAGCCATGGCTCCCTGTGTGAATGGACACACACAGCAGTGGGTGCCCCCATAGTAAGCTGCTTGCTGTGGGGGCACCTGACAGGAGGGAGGGGCCAGAAGCTCAAGCGGGGGACCTGAGAAGAGGAGGATCTGGGCCACTGAACCAAAACCACTGCAGAGAGCAGGTAAGTATGATGTGTTTGTTATTTTTTTCTTTGAAAATAATAAGCCTTTAAAATCACTTTAACAGGTTGTGGCTCTATCACCTCCTCCTGACTCTGGAGGGCCATAGAACCTTCCAGAAGACAGTGAGAAGATAGGGGTGAAGACCTAATCTGCATGTTCATGGGAGTCTAGCCAATCTCAGGTTTGGAGGCCCTGGTAAAGTGGTGGACTGGCCCATAAATATATAAATGTGTGTGTATATATATATATATATATATATATATATATATATATATTTTGATTTCTGTAAGCAACAGAAGATTTGTTTTAGCCATGTTTGCAGTAATGAGCTTAAAAGGGTTTTTTACCTTAATGTATTCTCTGCACTAAGGTAAAAAAAATATATACTGAAGTAGTTGTATCGTATGACTAGTCTCTAAATTAAAAACTCACGTTACCACATTCCAAGAACTAAAAGCATAAATGGAGAAAATGTGCCTTAAAGTGGTTTTAAAGGGTCAAAGTTTTTCCCCATCATACATTCTATGCATGAAGGTAACCTTGTCTGTGCAGCAACCCCTTGCAGCCCCCCTAATACTCTCCTAAGCCCCCTCTCACCTCATCTAAGCCCCCTATCGATCCAGCAATGTGCACTGGAGTCTCGGCTATCCTGGGACTCCCTCTTCTCATTGGCTCCCACTGCTGTCAATCACAGACAGTGAGCCAATGAGAGGAGAGAGAGGGTAGGGTTGAGCCACAGCTCTGTGTGTGAATGGACACATGGAGCAGCAGGTGCCCCCATTGCAAGCTGCTTGGAGGGAGGAGGGCCCAGAAGCGTCGGCGGGGGACAGATCTGGGCTGCTCTATGTAAAATCACTGCACACAGCAGGTAAGTGTAGACATGTTTGTTGTTTTTTTTTTAAAAAACAACTTTTAGAATCCCTTTTAAATATCACATTTCTATTTTACAATATTCTAGAAAACCATAATTTCATAAATTACATAAAAAATATGAGGGATCTCATAAAGTACGACGTAGAACCAACCATATAGACATGTGTATGCTAGAAATTTTTGTTCCGTTTCAGATGCATTCATTGATTGAAGATGTTTGTTTAGTCATATTTGTTGTGTTGACCCGATTCGTTTTCGGAATTCATTTTGCATCTTTGTCATTCCTTTTGTATCTTCATTGGTCCGGTTGGATTTGAAAAATTTTGAAGTTTTTCCAGAAAATTGCTATACTGTATATTCGATATATTATCAAATCAGACGGATTCAACATTTTCGGATGCTAGTCAAACCCACTATTGGAAATTACTAATTAGACAATATTACCTGACGTTATGTGCATCCACATTAACGAATAGGATGAATTTTGGATCCATTTGTTATTTGTTATCCAAATTATCAAGTGAATTTGAAAATTGAATTAATTTCTCCATGGGCCTGAACTACGATCATGTGATGTCATCTGAATGAAATGAATGCATTTAATAATTTCGTTATAACTTTTTTTCAGATTCGTTGACATTCTTACTATGTTCATTTGGAGATTCGTATACATTCAAATATCCAAAAATGACATTTTCTTCAGAAAAACGTATTGAAATGAAACGCGCATGTCTAGTATAAATTGTTCCCTTAGATAAAACCTTTACCATCCACCAATTTATTAGATACTGTACACTCTGTGAACACTCTCTATCTTGCGAAATGCACCATAGGTTAATAGTAGTGGCAATATGTTACATGTTTCTCTGCATCTTCAGACCATATGGGGAAGATATATTTAGAGTGATTGTGCATATGTGATACCATATGAGCACATTATACACGCATGGCAGGGGATATGGTGATTTGGAGATTTCGTGCTTCCACAAGCCAGACCCAAAGAAACCACCTCTTCTGGGCAGATTGGAATCCACGGGTATATTATATTGTGAGAGAACCGAAGATAATGATTTATAAATATCTTTCAGATGGATATGCCAATTGGACAAGTGGGCCTATTAGTGCTTCCATTTGTGTGCTGAGGATCTGATCCCAATAGGGGCCCCATTATACCCAATGCACAATATCTATGGAGGTGGGTATCTGTTCCCAGCAAAGGAGGAGACCACAGACCCATATTTTCCTAATTACTAAATGGTCTATGTACAAAATTATTGGTTGTGCACGTTGTAAACATCTGCACAATCAGGATGAAAATTTCCTTCCCCTTTTATCATCAGCAATATCTAATGGCCACAATCAAAAAAATTTTCCCTCTGATTGAGGTATTTCCTTAAAAAAAAAAAAAAAAGAATGCAATGTGTCCTCTAGGTTGGGCTGATGACATAGGAGTTACACATATTAGAGAGAATGTGGAATTGTTTTTGTCCATGTTGTGTGGATGTTTGTTACATCAGCACAGTGAACACATACATGAACTGCTTGGTGTAGCACTCACTCCTGCAGGAGCCTGCAGTTTTAGGGTTCCAAGGATCTTTTCCCTTAGTTGTCCCGCAGCCAGGCACACAGTCCTAGTCACTGCTTTGGCTCAATGAACAATCTATAGGTATGCTTTTTCTAGAGCTTTATTGTAGAGCTTGAACTTGGATAGGTTCAGGGTAACTGTGGGATACTCCAGTAACTCTTAGCAGCAATTTGAGGACACTAAACAATTTAAAGACACTAAACTTCCTCTTAAATCTGAGCAGAGTCCTGGAAAAAGCAAATAGTGGACTTAGCTATATCAGGACGAAAGAAATGTTCCCTTTTGAACAACGCTAACTCTAGCACACCAGCCTGTACTCACTAATGTCCTTGGATAGTTGGACACCTCCTTCCAATATCATCTGGACCCCTCTCCAGTCAAACCAGACCAGATTCCCAGACAAAAAGTCTCTCAATTCGAGTCAACTACTTGTTGATTAAATAGGTACAGCAGACTTCGCAGGCGGGAAGGGGTTAACTTGGGTTTTGATTCTTCTTTTTTTTTTTCTTTTTTTTTCTTTTTTTTCCCAGGCTTTTCTGGACACTGCCCTACACCCTTTGCTGGTTATAAAAAGGGGAAAGGCTCTACTCAAGGGCTCTCTGCCATGGACACATGGGAAGATTGATGCTATACCTGAAGGATGTAACCTACAGTAACCCTCAAGAGACTCCACTTGGACCAGGACTCTTCCACATTATGGACTCACCCTTTGGGGAAGGTATGCACTGGGCAACCTGGATCTAGTTAGTGAAGAACTGCTACTGTACTGTCGGATTGTGATGCTGAATGTGATTAGTAAATATTTGTGAAAAGCCTGGTATGAAGTTACTTAAAGGGGTGCATGGTGTTATGAAGAGTATCTAGAAGAACCGGGTCTGTAAGCACATGCAAGGTGAAGAGTTAAGAATGGAAGGCCACCACAAAGGGTTAAGTTAGCAGAAGAGTGGGCTGGAAGTGTGTTGTTGCTAGGGGTAAATATGAACTAGTGGGAATGTAACAGCAGCCAGACAGCGGAGAGTGGTATCTGGCATGGTTGATGGGTCCTCCGGTAGTGAGGGAGTCTGTGCACTAATTCCCTCCCTAGCAGTTGGTACCCCTAAAGCAATCAGAACAAAACCCATAGCACAGAGACCCCATGGACCTAGAAAGAAGTATGGGAGAGTAAGCAGTTTAAGTGTATGCCTGAGGTTTGCACTTAGTGCATGGCAGAACCCCATTCTGGTACTGGGAGTGAGGAGGCAGAGTAAGGCCTCATGTACAGTGGGGATCGAAAGTTTGGGCACCCCAGCTAAAAATTTGTATTAATGTGCATAAAGAATACAAGGAAAGATGGAAAAATCTCCAAAAGGCATCAAATTACAGATTAGACATTCTTATAATATGTCAACAAAAGTTAGATTTTATTTCCATCATTTACACTTTCAAAATAACAGAAAACAAAAAAATGGCATCTGCAAAAGTTTGGGCACCCTGCAGAGTTAATATCTTGTACTGCCCCCTTTGGCAAGTATCACAGCTTGTAGATGCTTTTTGTAGCCAGCCAAGAGTCTTTCAATTCTTGTTTGAGGTATCTTTGCCCATTTTTCCTTACAAAAGTCTTCCAGTTCTTTGAGATTTCTGGGCTGTCTGTCACGCACGGCTCTTTTAAGGTCTATCCATAGATTTTCAATTATGTTGAGGTCAGGAGATTGTGAAGGCCATGGCAAAACCTTCAGTTTACGCCTCTTGATGTAATCCCCCGTGGATTTCGAGGTGTGTTTAGGATCATTATCCATTTGTAGAAGCCATCCTCTCTTTAACTTCAGCTTTTTCACAGATGGCATCAAGTTACCATCCAAAATTTGCTGAAATTTTATTGAATCCATTTTTCCTTCTACTCGTGAGATGTTCCCTGTGCCACTGGCTGCAACACAACCCCAAAGCATGATTGATCCAACCCCATGCTTAACAGTTGGACAGAGGTTCTTTTCATTAAATTCTGTGCCCCTTCTTCTCCAAACGTACCTTTGCTCATTCCGGCCAAAACGTTCAATTTTAACCTCATCGGTCCACAGAACTTGTTTCCAAAATGCATCAGGCTTGTCTATATGTTCATTTGCAAAGTTCAAACGATGATTTTTGTGGTGAGGACGTAGAAGAGGTTTTCTTCTGATGACTCTTCCATGAAGACCATATTTGTACAAGTATCTCTTTATAGTGGAATAGTGACCTCAACTCCAGTGTCTGCCAGATCTTGCTGGAGGGATCGTGCAGTCAAACGTGGGTTTTGAATAGTTTTTCTCACAATCCTGCGAGCTGTTCTGTCTGATATATTTCTTGGTCTTCCAGATCTTGCTTTAACTTCCACTGTTCCTGATGACTGCCATTTCTTAATTACATTCCGAACAGAGGATATTGACATCTGAAAACGCTTTGCTATCTTCTTATAGCCTTCTCCAGCTTTGTGAGCGTCAACTATTTTCAGTTTCAGTTTTCTAGACAACTGCTTAGAAGAACCCATGGTGCTGATTGTTGGGGCAAGGTCAGATGAGTCTGGGCATTTAAAACCTTTGAGATTGACATCACCTGGTCTTCCCAGATGATGATTGAGAACAATCCATGACACTGGCAGGTCTCAGCTTGGCAAAGGGGGCAGTGCATGCTATAAATTCTGCAGGGTGCCCAAACTTTTGCAGACGCCATTTTTTTTTTCTGTTATTTTGAAAGTGTAAATGATGGAAATAAAATCTAACTTTTGTTGACATATTATAAGAATGTCTAATCTGTAATTTGATGCCTTTTGGAGATTTTTCCATCTTTCCTTGGCTTCTTTATGCACATTAATACAAATTTTTAGCTGGGGTGCCCAAACTTTCGATCCCCACTGTACACTGCTGCTCCTAAACATGAGTTTAGAAGTTTATGGCGTTTGTTTTTGCCAAAGCCCCGGAAATTAACTTGGTAAAAGCCTATGTGTCCATGTACACATAGGCTTTTACCAGAGTTTAGGAGCAGCAGAGTCTAGCGGCAGTTAAATGTTCCTCTTCTGAACGCAGAATAATCGCATTCAGGAGAGGAACGTTTTGGCCAATACTCTGGCCAATAAAATGAATAAACGTCCAAGCGCTAAACGCGGTACTGCATTTACACGTGTCTATTTTTATCTGGCAATTCCACCAGCAGGAAAACAGTTTTTCACACGCTCAAGCTCTCCAGCAGAGTGTATCAGTTTACATATGTAGCCAGATCCTGGATATATTATACCTTTCAGGGACATTTACAGATGAGACTGAGAGTGGATCCATTTTTTCTGACAGCAGAGGATCTTGGGGCCTGTAGTCCTATAGCCAATGCATACTGTATTTCTGAATGCGGATTGAACTACAACTACCAGAGAGCTGGAGGACCAGAAGGATGCTGGGAGAGCAGATATATTCTACAGCAAGGGACTGGCTCTCTCTTTTGGTGTGGGATTCAAAGCTGAACACAGGGGGACTGCTGTTCTCCAGAGACACATTGTTTGTCTACTCCTTCAGGACTCTGCACATCAGTTCAGCAAAGTTGTGACATCGATCGCCACGCTGGGATCACATCAGTGTCTCTGTATCGGAACAGTCATTGTCTGTTGTTCACACAGACATCTCTGCCTGTTGTGCTGACAGGCTGTGAGGCAGAACTTCTGCACATACCTGCAAACAGCCAAGAGCCTGGGCAATAACCTAGGAGGCTGTGCTATCCATTGAATTTGTTTGTGGGCAGATCTTTGTCATCACTCTAGAGCAGGGGTGGGCAACCGCGGCCCTCCAGCTGTTGTAGAACTACAAGTCCCATGAGACATTGCAAAACTGACAGAAGCATGACTTCCAAAGGCAGAGGCATAGTGGGACTTGTAGTTCACCAACAGCTGGAGGGCCACAGTTGCGCACCCCTGCTCTAGAAACACTGTATGTAGACACCTTTACACCACCGTTATCAGGAGACCTTTTCTTTGAGCAGCACCACAACATATCTGTTTAACTTCATTGAATTAACAGCATTCACTAATGTTTATGAGCCCCACCATTACCAGCAGAAAACAGCAGATACCACCATATCAGGAACTTTAAACATCACAGGACTCAAGATGCAATCTTGTATACCTTTACATCATTCTCTGCATGCCCCGTTGTGATACTAGAGGCACGGAGGGAGCTAAGTCAACAAACCTTTTCTTCCCCCTCTTGCTGCTGGTGTTGCAATTAAATAGTTAGCTTACTACTCATGACTGTATAACCTGTTAAATGTTGCTAATTGATTTCTATTTTACCAGTTTTTTGCCTTTATGTGCTAATGAGGGTTGTGTATATTCTAAACCCATTATTCCTGTAGACTGCTCTTTTGAACAAGACTATCATAAAGGTGTTACTGAAAAATTGTGTATCTGGCAGTATTATTTCATACTGTTTAAATATGTTGGAACCCAGAGTGTCAGAGGTGTCAGGAGGATTGCAAGGTTAGGGCAACCACTGGGGACAAGCAGGGGCGTATTTACCGCAAGGCAAACAATGCCTTGGGTGCCATTTTTCAGGGGGACAACACTGGTTGTCCTGTGAGCCCTGTGCTCTGCCTTCAGCCACCGGTGACGTCGTGGTGTGATGACGTCACACCGGTGATCTGGAGCTGATGGTACTGTGGAGGCTCCGAGGGGCATCGGGGCAGGGTGGCAGGTGGAAGAGCAGAGTAAGGGGAGCTGGGAGAGCGGCCATGGTTTAATTCCTAAGCTGTGAAGGTGAGTGTCACTCTCTGGGGGGGGGGGGGCTTTTTTGTGTTGCCTAAGGCAGCACAAAACTTAAATACCCCCTTGGGGACAAGCATTGTCAAGCGGCCCCTGTGGGGGTAGCGCTACACATAGTAGATGAGACAATCCATTTACCACTGGCTGGGGTGATTAAAGGCTTTTATTTATTCATTTGAAACCTTTATCCCAAAAGGAAAAAAACTCTGTTGCTGTAACTGATTATAAAGTGTCAGCTGGAGTTTGGCTTCAATTTGTTGTTGTAATTAAATCTGTCAATACATTTAGCCCTCATGCACACGGGGACATTTTGATAACGCTGGTAATGCTAGCTGTGTAAAGTCACATTAAAAACCTGAGTTTTTCAGCTTTTTTTAGCGTTTTTGCATTAGCGTTTACCGGCGTTTTCCCACATTTTTCTGTGTTTGTTTTCCGGGTTTTTATTTTACCAAAAAAAAATTATTTTTCTTTGAGGTCAAAAAAAGTCCAAAAATGCCGGTTTGCAGCATTTTTCAGAATCAACTCCTCTAATCCACTAGTCCTGGGTTTTTTTTCCAGCCAAAAAAATGTTGATTACAGTGTGTGTATGAACACATAGGATAACATGCTGGGGGGTTTACTAGCTGTAGAAAAAAACGTCAGAAGCCAAAAACAACTGCTGTAGAAACGTCCAGTATGTGTGAGGACTTAACACCCCTCCCCCCCCGGCTGACAATGCTGCTGTCTGCTGTGCCTCCTGTGCTCATTCCTCCAGAATGGTGTCTCATTATTACAGTAGGTGTGTCACTAGGGGAAAATGTCAAACAAAAGAAAACTAATGCAGCCACCACATCTAATGATTGGTAAGCTGCAATAAATGACATTTTTTGAGTTTAGGTTTAATACCGCTTTACAGCTCGAACAAAACTCTTCGTCCTTGTCTTTCATTTTAACAAAGCACCGAAACAAAGGCATGCGAACTCAAATGACGGAGAAGCTGTGCCAGCAAGAAAAGTAAAAACAAAAAAGTGTTTCCTTCATGGAACCTAAACTGATTCCAGAAAAGTATAAAGAATAAATAAAGAAAATTGGCAAATGTCTTCGGTTCAATACATCTACATCTTAATAGAAGGCAAATTTTGTTGTCATAGAAACCATCATGCCTCCTTTTTTTTTTATGTATTCCTAAAGTGATTCATACGCAACGTGAGACCAAAAATCGCTAACACCAAGAGTCTGAGTCACAGCATTCAAGTGCCTTAAGAAATGCATGCGAACATACGTTTCCTTGTCATTTATGTGCATTGGGGAAGCACAAGGGCATTAAGGAATTATAACTGAGCCCCAGATGAGATGTGATACAAGAGTCGCTTTACCTGCCAGGAATTTTTTTATTTCTGTCCAGTGCTGAGATCTTCACAGGTCTGCCACACAGCACACCCAGGTGAATGGCACCATTCACTGTTAGAGCAGACCTTTGCCCCAAAAAAGTTCTTTTCACCTGCTTCTCCCTCCACCGTTAAACACAAATTTTCTTTAACGATGAAAAAAGTGCCAAAAAAATTATATACAAATACTAATCCAAAACAGTGTCTGTACAATATGCAACCAATCCTATTATTCCACACATTAAATAATATATCATATCACATATTATTTGCTTTTTGTGTGATAATAATAATAGAAAAAGTGTTCAAAATTAAATTAATAAAAAAGTGTCCAAAATTATAGTCCTTTAAATACTTCCAATGCTTTTCCACGATGATATAACCTCAAAAAAAGAAAATATCAATAGTGTATTACCTTTTAATACATCAAAACTCGTGACAACACTCAAGTGAATACCCAAAAAATTATGTGTTTTTGATAATTCGTGAATAAAAGTGAACGAAGTAAAAAAATCGTGAGTCCAAGCAATGAGAAACACTGTGTATGTAAATCACTTTTAAGTGCTCCAAAGCAAACCAACACTGTGACACTTCTATTGCAGTAAGGAATGCATAGCCTTACCAATAATCAAAAATAGACTTGCACTTCCCTTGACGCGTTTCGTCATCGGCATTCATATGTCGACTTATGAATAAGTTGATGACGAAACGCGTCAAGGGAAGTGACGTCAAGACATACACGGGAACCGAAAGTTGACCGGCGGCCATTCTGTAAAAGGGAAAAGACTGTTTGTCCCTGGATGTTTCCTGGATGGCAGCAAGGAGACTGTACAGTATTTAAGCGGTTTTAAAGCTAAAATAATGTGAGCATTTGGAATAAAGTTCTTTATTGGCATATTTCTGGCGGTATTACACTATTTTGTCCCTCATGTTTTTATCCATATGGTGTCTGATATATGGAGATATGGAACATCATGCCTTATGGACCTAGATAGTGCCCTGAACACAGTGCAATTTTGGGGAGCTCTACAGGAAGGCCGTTAACCACCAGATATTGTATGATACTAAAAGCAAGTCTATTTTTGATTATTGGTAAGGCTATGCATTCCTTACTGCAATAGAAGTGTCACAGTGTTGGTTTGCTTTGGAGCACTTAAAAGTGATTTACATACACAGTGTTTCTCATTGCTTGGACTCACGATTTTTTTACTTTGTTCACTTTTATTCACTAATTATCAAAAACACATTATTTTTTGGGTATTCACTTGAGTGTTGTCACGAGTTTTGATGTATTAAAAGATAATACACTGTGTGATATTTTCTTTTTTTGAGGTTATATCATCGTGGAAAAGGATTGGCAGTATTTAAAGGACTATAATTTTGGACACTTTTTTATTAATTTAATTTTGAACAGTTTTTCTATTATTATTATCACACAAAAAGCAAATAATATGTGATATATGATATATTATTTAATATGTGGATTGATAGGATTGGTTGCATATTGTACAGACACTGTTTTGGATTAGTATTTGTATATAATTCTTTTGGCACTTTTTTCATCGTTATTGTACATCTTCAAGGGTGAAGGTGTTTTGGTGCTGTGGGGATTTATTTTTAACCTTTAATTTTAATTTTTAATTTAAGGAAGTGGTATTTATATATACAAATTTTCTTTACTTTTTTCCTCCTTTCTCGCCAGGGCAAAAAGGATGCTGCACTTCTGTTGTCTCACGGCGCAGCTGCGCCACCATAGTCCATGCATGCATAAATTTGCTGAAGGGCTCGGCCTGGCCTTTGAGACCTTTGGCACATCTGCACATTCGTGGAGGTTTTGTGTGCATGTGCAAAGAGGCCGTGGTTATAGAGGTGCAGGTTGTGCAGGGAAACTCGGGACATGCACAGGTGTGGCAGCAGTTCTCTGCCAGGTCCTGAAGGCCAGGCAGAACCCTTGGTTCACAGGGCGCATGGATCGGGTTTTTATAGATGGCGGCACCAGGGAGGTGCCAGCATTATGTAGACCAGGGCTCTCCAAACTTTATAAACAAAGGGTAAGTTTACTGTCCTTTAGACTTTAGGGGGACCGGACCATGGCCACTGGGAAAAGAAAATGCCCCCGGCATCAGTGGGAGTAAACAATGCTTCATCATTGGTATTAACAGGAGATATAGAGCCCTATCACTATCAATGGGAGGAATAGTTTTCCATTGTTGGCGTCAGTGGGATGATAAGTGCCCCATCATTGGTGTCAGTGGGAGGAATATTGCCCCATCACTGGTGTCAGTAGGAGGAATAGTGCCGTATCATTGGTTTCAGTGGGAGGAATAATGCCCCATTATTGGTGTCAGTGGAGGGAAAAGTACCCAATCATTGGTGTCAGTGGGAGGAATAGTGCCCCATCATTGGTGTCAGTGGGAGGAATAGTGCCCCATCATTGGTGTTAGTGGGGGGAATAGTGCCCCATTATTGGTGTCAGTAGGAGGAATAGTGCCCCATCATTGGTGTCAGTAGAAGGAATAGTGTGCCATCATGGGTGTCAGTGGAAGGAATAGTGCTCCATAATTGGTGTCAGTGGAAGGAATAGTGCTCCATAATCAGTGTCAGTGGAAGGAATAGTGCCCCATCATTGGTGTCAGTGGGAGGAATAATGCCCCATTACTATTGTCAGTGGAAGGAATAGTGCCCCATCATTGGTGTCAGTGGGAGGAATAGTGCCCCATTATTATTGTCAGTGGGAGGAATAGTGCCCCATTATTATTGTCAGTGGAAGGAATAGTGCCCAATCATTGGTGTCCGTTGGAGGAATAGTGCCCTATCGGTGTTAGTGGAAGGAATAGTGCCCCATTGTTGGTGTCAATGGTGGGAACTATGCCCCACCTTTACTAATGGTGGGGGGAAATAATGCCCTATGGGCCGGATAAAAGCAAGCAAAGGGCCGCAGTTTGGAGACAACTGATGTAGACTGAATATCCACTTTAAGGAATTCAGTGTTGTCCTCTCTCCACCCTCAACCTGCTCACTGGACAGACAAAAAGCACATCTTATTTTCTTGCCCTCTCCCAGTCTGTGTGTTGCTGTACATGAAAAGCAAGAGTGTGATACCAAGCCAAATTCAGGTACTTACACAGCTTGTATTTAAAAGAAATAAATTGAATGATATAAAATAAGCTCTGTATTCATTATTACTTCTTTGAAATCTGCACTGGGTTCAGCTTTAAAGCCTACTTCCAGTGACAACCGTTTAGAGGGGAATTTTTTTGGAGGGACATTTCCTTTCATTTCCTGTTGTCTTTTGGGACTGATAGTAAATGGGATACTAAGTAAAAACAACCTTAAAAGGTTTTTAAGCCTCCTACTGTGCTAAGTGTGAAAAGGGTTAAGTCAGGGGTGCTCAACCTGTGGCCCATGCAGCCCTATGATGTGGCCCTCAACTTCAAACCAGGGAAGTGCACTTCTATTACCTCTTGCGTTTTTGGTGCGTTTTCATAAAGTGCACCACACCTGCAAAGTACAGAGCAGAAGCCTTATAGAAGGATCAGGACACTAAGGGCTTGTTTACATTTGAGGCTTGGGGGGGGGGGGTTAAAACACCATAGTTGAGATTTTTTTTTTTATAACCCCTTCAACCACTGGTGTAGGGTCAGGGGTTGCAATGGTGACCCTGCCCCCATGCTCCTGGGGGCCCAGGCGGCTTCCCTGTCTTATTCCATTTTACACTTGGAGAGGAGGGGTGGTGGGGATGGCATATACAGGAACTGATCCTCTCCATTTTACTCCTGCAACCTCTAAGAGCCGTGACTGGTTACCAAACCACTTAAGTGGCCCTCGCTATTCAAAAAGGATGAACACACCTGGGTTAGATGGTACCCAGGGTTCACTCCCATAAAGATTGAGAGGTTCCCGGATACCTGTACTGAATGGAGAAAACTGGCTTTTCTATTTTTCTGCAGGATTACCATATTCTGGTTGGGATCCTGGACCTCAGAGGCTTTGAAGAGCTTTGAGTGGGATGAAGCCTTCAACAATAGGTCCACATTTTGCCAACAACCAGCGTCTCGATTGTGCTGGTGCCCTTTTGGTCAGGTACTGGCTGTGGTTTAGGATTCCACTGGGAAGACAGGAGGACTACACCCAGGAAAGAGTGAGTCATTGCAGCTGAGAGCAGCTAGTCAGGTTGCCTACATGCTGAGTTTGAGAACAGGTTTGTGGTGAAACAGACAGAGACCTAAACCTGTGGACAAGAGCAACTGGAAATTCAGGCAGGCTGGTACAAGTATTTTTTTGTGAAAGTGGAATCCTGCATGGGTGAACGTGTTCGCGAACTTTACTTATAATAAAATTGGACAAGGAAGCCCTTGAAAGAAGATCTTGAGTGGATGCATCCGTGATGCTAGTTACCAATTCACCACTTAATATGTATCAGTCAGTATAACTAACATACAGTAAATCCATATGCCTTTCGAATGGTGGTCCATTCTGTTTGGCAGTTTGTTTTATTTTTCTGCTGTAGATGCCGCCATCTTGACTCTAGTCAGGAGGTGGAAATAGGTTGTCTGTAAGGAAGTCCAAGGTTATTTCCAAGTGGCAGTCATTCACAACTTGGTTCTGCCTATACATGCAAGGTTGCAGGGCCTTACAAAGGTGTTCAGCCAAAACCACATAATGTCATGTACATTGATACCAATTCTACCTCTTCTTCCAGTCATCCTGGTCACTTCACCACAAACTCCTTCTTGTCTGAAGTATTCATATAGGCCTACGTTTGGCACATGGTTCAGTCAGAAGTTCCAGTAATCCAACCACCCACCTGGGGCCCATGGGACATGGCGGACCAGATCGCCTGATGTACAGTATATGCATGAAGGGGTTCTCTCTCGCTGTCAGGCAGGGGACTCCTTTTCCTCCATCGCTACTCACTCCAGAGCCAGCTAGGCTTTCATCAGGAAAGCACATAACGCTCTTCACTCCCAGGCATTGGCTGTACATAACACTTTACTCTATTGGGTGGTCACACAGAGGCTTCAAATTTTTAGTAGTCTTTTACTCTAAATCGGGGGTCTCCACACTTCCTAAACAAAAGGCCAGTTTACTGTCCCTAAGACTTGGCCAGTGGGAGTAGAAAATGTCCTGGTGTCAGTAACAATGCCCCATAATTGGTGTCAGTGGGAGGAATTATGCCCCTTTGTTGGTGTCAGTGGGAGGATTTATGCCCCGTTGTTGGTGTCAGTGGGAGGATTTATGCCCCGTTGTTGGTGTCAGTGGGAGGATTTATGCCCCGTTGTTGGTGTCAGTGGGAGGAATAGTGCCCCATCATTTGTGTTAGTGGATGGACAAGTGCCCTGTTAATGGTTTCAAAGGGAAGAGTAATGCCCTGTCATAGGTGCCAGTGGGAGGAGTAATGCCCCATTGTTGGTGTCAGTGGGAAGAATAGATGAGATATACCTGTGCTCAAATCCCAATAGCTTCTCCATGCATTTATCTATCAGGTGCTAAAGGGGTGTAGCCACATAATAATGCTAGAAATTCTGAAAGAACCCTCTGCACATTGCTATATACCCTTTCCAGCAAATTTTGCAATAAAAAAATGTGGATCTTTAGTTCACACATATTGCAATACATGTTTAAGCTGGCCAATTATATCAAAAGTAATCCCTTTTGGCCAGTCCTACTCTGCTTTGCTACTACGGGCCCAATACCAACATGGGGCAAACAGACACAAGGTGGGGGAGAGCTATTAGGCTTAGGTCTAGCTACTGACCTGTAATGCAACATGCAAGGTATACCAGTGTTCAAATCCCAATAGCATGTACATTTATCTATCACATGCTAAAGGGGTGTAACCACATTCCTATTTTTTATTTCAAACTTTGCTGGAAAGGGTATATAGCAGTGTGAAGCGGGTTATTTCAGAATTTCTATTATGTGGTTACACCCATTTAGCACCTGAATATAAATGCATGTAGAAGCTATTGGTAACTCATCCTTCTGTTCTCCTTCTGTCAACATGTTTCCTCTCAGCCCATGGGCACTGCAGTACATCTGATTGGTCCTTACAACTCTCCAGCCCTTACCCAGTATGAGTGCTGCTGTATAGTATTACCAAATCAAATTCAGTTACTCACACAGAAGGGGTGTAACCACAGGGGTCGCAAGAGTCACTATTGTGATCCGGCCCCATGCTCCAGGGGGCCCGTGTGGCTTCCCTCTAAACCTAGATAGGAGGGGTGGCATATAGAGGAACCTATGCCTTCCATCTTCCCTTTGCAGCCACTGAAAGCCTGTTTCTCCTCCTCCCTCCATGCATTCAGTGACTGCAAGAGAAACATGGAGGGCATTGGTTCCCCTATATACCGCCTCTCTTGTCTAGCTTCCTTCTGCTGTTCATGGGCCCTTCTGCTTTCTCTTGCCCCCCTCTTTCTCTGGTCCTTCTGCTCTTCTCCGGTCCTTGTGCTTTTCTCTGGTACCTGTGCTCTTCTCCGGTCCCCCCTGCACTGTCTCTGGCCCTCCCTTGTCCTCCGCAGCCCTTCTGGCTTCCCCCCTCCCCTCTCCTGCCAGCTGCTGCATGGGATGCGTCAGGATGGAAAATGGGGAAGGAGCCGGTAAATATGTAATTTACTGGTCCCTTCCTTGCCTGAAATGACAGTTAGTGATAGGTACTGATCACTCACTCTCTCTATTCATACCTAAAGCATAGCAAACTGTGTTTACTATACTTCAGTTTGTGAATGACAGAGCTATTCCTGTCCTTTCATTCTATGCTGCTGAGGCTGCAGAGAAGGTGATTGAGGGCTGTGTTCTCAGTCTTTCTGTGTCTAAAAGATGTAGCATCAGAGGTTTGTTAGATCCCTCATATCTCACCAAAGCCCCCCAAAGAGGGCTTCTAAAAACCTGTAAAAAAAAAAAAATGAATAAAAAATATTGTAATAAAACAAAATGATATAAAAAAAACTACTGACACCAGTGGCAGAACTACCAAGGTAGCAAAGGTGGCACTTGCAGGCCTTGGCGCTCCGCCACTGGGCTCAGAGAGAAGAGATCCCAGATGGGGGTCAGGGGGCCCCTTGATGGTTTCTTGGGGCCCTGAAGGTTCTAGTTGCGCTTCTGTCACACAGACTGTTTGTTTAAAGATGCCTTTAATGCATAACGTCCGGAAGCGGAACTTCACTCTCTAAATCAACATGGGCCATTTCTAATTTTTTTTCTTCTAGTATTAGTAAATAGGAAAGTATATAATATTTACTTGTTTTTTTTACCTTTTTTTCCTTCATTTACTTATTGGTTTCTATGGTACACCACGTATTTAATGTGTAGACAAATAGATGTATACTCACAAACCAAAGGAAATTAAAAGCAAATAATGTAGTCCGCAAAGACAGTCAATAATGCTGTGCCCTTGATAGGGATAAGCTGACGTGTTTCGGGAGACGAACCCCCTTCCTCAGAGCTTGTTTTAGCTTTTTGGAAGGGGGTTCGTCTCCCGAAATGCGTCAGCTTATCCCTATCAAGGGCACAGCATTATTGACTCTTTGCGGACTACATTATTTGCTTTTAATTTCCTTTGGTTTGTGAGTATACATCTATTTGTCTACACATTAAATACGTGGTGTACCACAGTAATGCACGATGAGAGTGCACCTTTGTCTGCTTTTGTTCATCAGTGTCCAGATTCCCCAATCTTTGAAGGGCAGCACCTCTTCATTTGGCATTCAGAATTGTCTTTGTTCTACATGAGGATTTGAGTGCTGGTTTCATTTGTTTGTCTTTCTATTGGTTTCTATGCCTATGCAAATAATGCCATATATCCCATGAGTCTTCAGGAGGGGAGGAAGGGTTCTGAGTTTAGATAACGCCTGAGCTAAGGACAGATAGATTCCAGGAAGTAACTGCTACATGAATCATCTGCCCTTACTCAAGATGGCCACTGGCAGAAATGCCAGGAGGTGCTTTTCAAAATGATTTCTCACCAACATGTAGCAGGGAGACATGGATGGATAGAGGATTTTGTTTTGAATATTAAAAATTATATAGCATTTCTGCTTTGTGGTACTCAGATGCAGTGCAGTTTTACTTTAATTGATGATGTTTGGTACTACAGTGGAGTTCATCTTAAAGCTTCAGTGTCACTTGAAAATGCAAATTATGTTCTTTAAGAAAAAATGCTTTGTTCTGTTATTGTCTGACATGTTCCACGAGTCAAGACATTCTAATATATGTATAGAGCATGTCATTGTTCAAATATCAAACTAATTAGACTGCTTTGCACATAATTACTCATAATAATAATAGTAGTAGTAATAATGATAATAGTAATGTTTATGTATGACAATGTTTGAGTTAGATGTGTGTATGGATGATCAGAGCTGCTCTTGATCTGAACCATCCAGGAGATCTAATAATACTTTCAGTGGTCACTAAAGGACCTAAATGTTAATTTTTCCATCTAGACTCATGTCTCCCCAGCCTGTTTTCCCAGATCTTGGGTTTATTTTAATAATCAGCATCTGTGTGTTTTTCTGTTGTCTTGGTAGCAAAAATACGTCTCTGGCGCTGTTACAGCATGCTGTAAGGTTCAATTGATTTACAAGATACTATCACTTTGTCCATCCAAGACAAAGCAACTGTATCTTTGGAAAGGGGCCCCCTAACCCCCTTATACTCGCCTTACCCGTGTTCCCTTGTAGTTCCTTGTTGTTTTGCAACTGGTGTGCTTCTGGGTATGGTGAAGCATTTGATCTGCTCATCTCTGATGGTGTCCAGGCTTAGCAGGAACTCCCTAGGCCTAAGCACTGTCATAATGTAGGAACCCTTACGGGTAGGTCCCATCCCCTGGCTGCTGGGATCCAACAATGCCACTAGGTTTCCCATTAGTGGGAAGAGTATAGTTATGATGGTAGAAGTTTTAGTTGTATTCATCTGAGATCACCTCTTAGAACAACACCTCAGGTTCTTTAGGAAAGGGCTTGTTTACAGGAGCTATATGGGAAATTTGTAACTGACAGCGCATGAGGAGAGGAGTACCGCAAGTGGCATTTCTCACAGGGGAAATCTACACTGAACATCAGGGCACTGATCATCAGTCCCCTGATGATCAGTGTAGCCCTATTATTGTGGCTAATAGTGCCCATCCGTGCTTTGTATCAGTGCCCATCCGTGCTTTGTATCAGTGCCCATCCGTGCTTTGTATCGGTGCCCATCCGTGCTTTGTATCAGTGCCCATCCGTGCTTTGTATCAGTGCCCATCCGTGCTTTGTATCAGTGCCCATCCGTGCTTTGTATCAGTGCCCATCCGTGCATCGTATCAGTGCCCATCCGTGCTTCGTATCAGTGCCCATCCGTGCTTCGTATCAGTGCCCCCTCAGTGCTGGCTATCAATGCCTCCTCAGTGCTGGCTATCAATGCCTCCTCAGTGCTGGCTATCAATGCCTCCTCAGTGCTGGCTATCAGTGCCGGCTGTCTGTGCCCATCAGGCTCATCAGTGCCCATCAGTTTCTCCTATCAGTGCCCATCAGTTCCTCCTACCAGTGTCAATCAGTGCCACATATCGATGCAGCCTCATCAGTGCCCATCAGCACAGCCTCATAAGCTGACATCAGGGAGGGAGAAAAATCACTTATTTACAAAACCTTAAACCAGAAACTATTTTCGTTTGTTTAGCAAAAAATAACCCCAGTGGTGATTAAATACCACCAAAAAAGAAAGCTCTATTTGTCTAAAAAAAAAAAAAAAATTTAGTTTGGGTACAGTGTTGCATGACTGTGTCATTCAAAGTGCAACAGTGCTGAAAGCTGAAACTTGGCCTGGGCAGGAAGGGGGTAAAAAGAGTGAGTGAGCACATAGGAGTGGAGCACTAGACTTGTACAGCCATTAAAGGAGCAGCATTGAAGGAGCACTTTATGAGACTGCACAGTTGAATGATACACTTGAATTAAGAAGCACAAGATTCATGGACTTAGAGTTATAGTTTGATTTAAAGAATTTGTTATGCTTTGTTGATTTATTACGTTGAGATCACTACGTTTAACATTTGAAATAAGTTCATATATCACTACAGACCACACAGTACCTGTAGTCCTACTTATGAGTAACTTGGAACTAGCTTCCCCTCTGTGGGGGGTGCAGAGTGTTTCTCTCTTGTGGAGCCATTCCAGGAAGACTGCAATTTATACTGGTAGTCAGCAGGACTGTTTCGCTGGTACTATCAGTAATTGGTTCACACCAGAAGACTGGAGAACTGAGTTGAAGAGTTTGTTAAAAAGTTGAAGTAGTTGACGTGGTTTTGGAGAATTTTGAAATGACATAAGGAAAATGTTTTGTGCAAAGGACTTTGATGGACTGTGTTTTTTCCCTTATTCTGCAGAATTAATGATTAGGCCTATGCTTGGGGATAAAGGATATGTGGATGGGCTTTGTACAGGAAAGTGGCAGTTGGCCTGTTGAAGGGTGTTCCCCTACTCCGCCAAGAGTCCTTTGGCTTTGACATTCTGTTGGCCCTGGTGTTGCAGTGGGGCCCTGGGGCATTGACCTAGGGCTACCTGAAAAGAAAAGTCTTTCACAATATGTTTCCTTTTGACAACACTGATGCTGTGAAGAATTGAGCCTACAACCCCCTATAACTGTAGCAAGTGCAGGAGTGTCCCACAAGTTCTAGTGCCTTAGCGAACTTGCTATAAGAGGTGGCTTACAACATGACCAAGGAAGTGATGTCAATGTTCCCCCAAGCTGCCAACAGCACCAGCTGAAGAAATGCTGAGAGTTGTGGGGGGAAAGTAGATTCAGGGAGTATACAGAGTCTGAGCACTGTCGTTTTGTCATATTGCCCTACTTGGTCAAGGAGAAGTAAAAAGATACTTGTTCCACCACCGATGCCACTGAATGTCACTCAGTGACACTTCAGGAGTGATCAGGTACCCGCTACCCGCCTGCACACTAGGGCTTCATTAACAGGCCCCCTACACCCCTACATGACACAGCTGGTGGATGTAGGACCTTTGGAACCACAGGAGGCAACAGGGGACAAAGCATCAAGCAAAGCCAAAAACTGACCAGACAAATTTAATGGTGTGTTGATGGGTTTTCGTTTATTTCAAGTGAGTTTTGCATTCCCATTTAAGTCTATGGGAAGGCAAAACCTGCTTTGAAGCAGGCCAAATGCAGGTCACAAGCAAACTACTGCTGGTCAAATGCACCTATGCATGCATTCTGAATGATCTCATAAGTGTCTTAAACTGATGCCATAAAAAAATGAATTTTATATATAACAATATGGATCAGACCAAAACGACAGACAAATGAGGAGGAATGAGTGACTTTGTTCTAAATCAGGGACAGTTGGGAGTTATGAGAACACAAGCACATCTGGGACACCCAGCTTCCACTTTAGCAACACTGATGCAGTCACTAGGATCCTGCTTCCAGGCCTCTACTTACTCTGTCCCTAAATACTTGAATACCTCCTGTCCTGCCAGACACTTCTCCTGTGAATCCCCAGGCCAGATCTTCAGTGCACACCCTTGCTTTGGCCCAAACTGCATCCAGCAAAATAACCCCTCCCCCCAGCTCAAACTGAGTTGGGATCTCCATGATCTCTCTCTATCTGCAATAGGTCCCCTAACTCCCACTGAGTTGAGACCTCCGGGAACTCCTGCAGGCTTTATCTAACCTGCTCAGAAGGGCAGCAGCCCTTTAGGCTGGGATCTTCTCCTCCTGGACAAGAACACTGCTGCTCCAAGTCTCAAACTATTTATCTCCTTCTCAGCCACCCACTGGTTGCCCCCCACCTCCCCCAGGGATTGACTGAGCCTGCATAAATATTTAGGCTCAGGGTCTGCCTCTTCCAGCACACCCAGAAAAGCCAAAAATAAGCACACACTGCTCCAATGTTTACAGAGGAGCAAAGAAAACAAAATATACCTGTACCGCTCTAGCAACCTATTCTAGGAGGGTGCAATGTGTATACTGTATAAGGAGACGTTCCTTTCACAGCCTAAATCTAGAGACCAGAAACCTCTAATAATGGTGAAAATTGAGGAGTAACCCGCAAAAATTTTGAAAAGTGTAATGTGTGGCATGGTCCACAGTTGTCACCATCAGGAAATCTGCCCTGAGAAATGGCATGTAGCTATCAATGGAGGGCATGTAGGCAGGAAGTGGCTACAAAAAAAAGACTGCAGAAGATCAACAGTACTGAGATGCAACAAAAAAATTCAAAATTTAAAAAAATTTAAAACTTATAATTATTAAATCTGTACTCAAGTGTGTCAACTCTCAAAAGGATGACACTCTCAAAAGTCACTCCAACACATACCTAATACTGAGTAGGTCCCCTTTTGCCCCCAAAACAGCCCTGACTTGTCAGGGCATGGACCTCCACTAGACCTCTGAAGGTATGCTGTGGTATCTGGCACCAAGCAGAAAATAGCAGAACTTTGAAGTCCCGTAAGTTGTGAGGTGGGGCCTCTGTGGAACACACTGTTTTTTCCAGCATGTCTCACAAATGCTCAATTGGATTGACAGATGGAAAATTTGGAGGTCTAGTCAACACCTCAGACTCCATGTTGTTTTCCTGAAACCATTATTAAACTCCTCAGACCAGGTCACCTTCTTCTATTGCTCCATGGTCCAGTTCTGATGTTCAAGTCCCCATTGTAGGCACTGTTGGTTGTGGACACGAATCAGCATGTGCACCCTTACTAGTCTACAGCTATGCAGCCCCATACACAACAAACTGAGATGCTCTTTGACCTTTCTGTCAGAACCAGCATTCACTTTTTTAGCATTTGAGCTGCAGTAACTTTCTGTTGAGTAGGAATGCACGGGCCAGCCTTTACTCCCCATGTGCATCAATGAGTCTTGACAGCCATGACCAAGTAAAACTGCAGAAGAGAAAGATGAGGTGGGTTTTCGGGGCAGGGCTGTGTGATTTTTTTTTTTTTCATGCTTTTTGGTTTTATGGCTTTAATGGAAAAGGTGAGGGGGTTGTCAACCCCATTTCAATGGCCACGGTTTTGGACTGAGATGTCCAAATATACTCCTATGTGTGATGGTGAGAACCTAACAAATTTCTGGCCCTATACAGTATACTTAAAATAAATTGGGTTTTTATTAATGGCATATTCTATGTTTAAACTTTTTTCAGCATTTGTCTGTTTTATAACTGTATAACTAATATAATTCATCATGAAAAAAGAAAGTACAAACATTGTATCCCGCTTTGGCATTATTCTCTAAGAATATCTCAAATGCATCTCTGTCGCTGTTAAGTGTCTGAAATCCACAGGTAAAATTCTGCTATTATCTGTACATAAAAGTCAGATATGTCTGTATGCATTGTACTTAAGTAGTTCGATGTCTGGGGAGATCTGTCCCAGATGGACATCACTTAACTGTACAGGTGTTCTGTAGGCACATTGATTAGAAAACTTAAAATTTACATGTAAAACTTTTATTTGGTTTTCATTGATTGTGAAAATGTTAGTGCTGTCTATGTTCCTGTGGATGTCCACTGAGCTCCTACTGCCCTTCCGAGCAACTCCCACCATTACTGGGCCCGCATGGGAGGTCGGCACATCATGGCGGTTGTAGAAGTGATCAATGGCTTTACAACCGCTTGTATCACTTCCACATTGAAGGCCGAAAGTTGGCTTTATTAAAGTACATACACTTCCAACTGGTATAGCGGCCGGGAGTATGTTAAAAAAAAACATGTCTGCAGGATGGTTAAAAATCTGAATTCCCAGCAAGTGGCTGGAGATTCAGATTTTACCACCACACCCTATCCTGGTGCCCTAAAGTTGTTGCCTAATCCACCTTATGGTTGTGCTGGACCTGGACGAAGCCATCTTTGTTCTGGCATCATGCAGGGTCACCATCTACACCCTGGACCGAGATCCTGGCTCAGAGATGACACAATCATGTAAATCCTGGTGGCTGTGTTTGCAAATGTGTGACACAGATCAACTCCTGCTGCAGCCTTGTGACTTGCTATAGTCTGACCACTGGGGAGAGGAAACTGAGGAAATGCTTCCTCCTACCTGCAGCACTCCGATGACATCCTTGCAGCTTAGGCAAAGTTATTGACTGGAGCTCAAAAGTGGCTTTTTAATAAAGAATGGAGCTTTAATGAATAATGATACTGATTTGTGACTTTATTGTGACATCTCAGAAATTTCTGACCCACGAGAAATGCTTAGTGGCCCCTGGTCAGGCTAACTACATCTGATGAATTGGATGCCGCTGACTAATTGGGGTGCAGGAAGGGGAAAGGTTTGTCCAGACCCATAGCACCCTGTAGAAATAGGAAAAGATTTCAGGACCACCGCACATCTCACCCGGCCCTAGTGGTTAGCAGGTAAAAGCAGCCTCAGCATCCAAGCCATTCCCCCAACATGTTTCGCCCCGCCCTTGGGGCTCAATCATGAGACTTGTTCATGCACACTTGCAAAGTTACTGACAGGTCTACTTTAAAGAGTTAATGATAATTACATTCCTTGATATACCGGTGACTATATGATATACAATAATTCAAATATGGAACAGCAAACCAGTATTAATCTAAAACTCATGTCAACATTTACTTTCCCGTAAATGTTATAAAATTTATTTGAAAATGTGTACATACTAAGCATTATAAAGTAAGGGAAGAAAGCAAGGTGCCCTAAATAATTTACCCAATATAAAATCGTTCCAGCTTCTGGTAGACGGCATGAGGTAACGAAAATCCACTGGCCATGAACCAGATGAAGACGATGCAGATTATTCCTTTAACTGTTGACATTCGAGGTTTCAGAGGATGCATAATAACCTGAAACAACAACAAAAAGCTTAATACACTGAAGGTAATACGCTACTGTAGACCCATATTACAGCATGCAATAACCGTTAATGAACATTTCATACACTATATACGGTTAAAGGTTTGTGGATATCTGCCTATGACAACTATATCAGCTGTTGGCCATCAGATTCCAAAATCATGGGTATCAACATAGAGTTGGCCCTGCTTTGTGGCTATAACAACCTTCACTCTTCTGAGAAGGCTTTCCACAAGATTTTAGAGGGTGTCTGGGAATTTGTGTCTATTCAGTCCAAAGGAGTATTTGTGAGGTCAGGTACTGATGTTGGATGAGAAGACCTGATCCCACAGGTGTTCAGTAGGGCTGAGGTCAGGTACTGATGTCTGATGGGAAGATTTGTTCCCAAAGGTTTTGAGTAGGGCTGAGGTCAGGTACTGATGTTGGATGAGAAGACCTGATCCCAAAGGTGTTCAGTAGAGTTGAGGTCAGATACTGTTGTCAGATGAGAAGACCTGATCTTAGAGGTGATCAGTAAGGTTGAGATCAGGTACTGATGTTGGATGAAAAGACCAGATCTTAAATTTTTTCAGTGTGGTTAAGGGCAGGTATTTATGTTGGATGGGAAGACCTGATCCCAGTGGTGCTCAGTAGGGTCAAAGTAAGGTACTGATTTTGCCTAGAAGATCTGGCTCGCAATTGGCATTCCAGTTCATTCTGAAGGTGTTAAATACAGTTGGTGTCAAATACTGATGTTGGATGAGAAGAAGTGGCTCCCAATTGGCATTCCATTTCATCCCAAAGGTATTTAGTAGGGTTGAGGTCAGACCACTTTAGCTTCTCCACACCAAACTGTTCAAACCATGTCTTTATGGAGCTGGCTTTAAGAGGGATTCAGTCATAATGGAACAGAAAAAAGTCCTCCCCTTACTGTTACCACAAGGTTGGAAGAGCTCAATTATCTAAACTATCTTTGAAAGATGTAGAATTAACTGAACCCTTCACTGGAAACATCTGAACATGGTCAGTGGGATGGCCATATAGATAGTTGTGTGGGTGGGGAGGGGGGGGGGGGCGTTCAGTTGGTTGGTACCCGAGATGGAATAAGACACACAGAGACCAATGAAAATTGCATTATAAGTTGGTTAATTAGAAGTAATAAATAGCATGTGAAGAACAGTGGAAAGTTACCTACTTAGCAGTCCCAGCTAATATGTCATCAGAGTCTCTATACCACAGGCGATTTGAGTGCAACAGTTCCCAGCAAAGTTGGTGGCACTTTAATAGAGTCCCAGCACTTGAGATGTTACCCTAATAATGCTTCTGTTATCGGAATAGCAACTGAGTCTTGGAGGTGGTTGATAGGTAGAGCAATGGTGCAGGAGCACGCAGCAGACTGATAAAATTTTTAAAACCTTTTACCAGCTCTCTAAAGTCCCCAGATAGCAGAGTCAGCAGGGTAACCCAGTTCTGTCCTTCCTCGCCAGGAATCTCTCCCTAACCCGAAGTTCACTGTCCCTGATCAGCATGGACCCTGTCCCTGCCCATTTGGAAAACGCATGTCAACTGCAGTGGGACAGTGCTATTTATTAGTATTGTCCTTACTCAAGCTGGCCATGGAGGTCAACCAGTGTTTGTGTCCAATCAGACAGCTGCTCCCCTAATGACATCTACAGAGGCTCCAGAGGAACAAAGCTCATCTCAACCTCCATTCCCTCTGTACAGTGGCCAACCAAACAGTGCCACCTACAGAGGGGAAGATAACCTGCCTACAGGTGCAATGGATCAAGTGATCCCATACCTTTGACCATATATATAGTGTACATTTAATTTTTTCATGAATATAATTTTGGATTAAATGGTGTATTAGTATTTGAATGGAGTTCAGAAAACAACTAATAATGATTATTACCACATGCTGCGTATAACAAAGAAAACAGGAAATCAAAACAGCTGGAAACCTAAAAATAGAAATATTCCAAACAGTATTCCCACAGATATTCCAACATGTAAGATCTGGCAGCACAAGTGGGTTGGATGAATGTTACATTTACATAATAATTAGGTGGAATTAGTTCCATTTCATCTATCTACATTTGTGCATTGCAGTGCTAAAAAAAAGGGCATAGAATGAGAAAATATTACAGTGGGTAGACAACAAAAAGCTATTTTGAACTAATCACATTAAAGGCTTTAGATTATTAAAGCTACAGTGTCAACAAAAAAACAAAACAAAATCTTAATAGCAGGTCCCTGCAGTGGAAAAGATATTACCTCTCCCAAGGTCCTGGTCTTTTGAAGCACTATAGCCTCTGTCCAACTTGTCATCATTTGGCACTTCCAGGTCTGTCTGTGGTTCCTCCTCTGCCTTTTGGCTAAGATCAAGTGTAGTATGTGTTCTTATCAGTGCCCAGTAGGGGTGCTCCGCCATCTTTCTGGCCTTCTGCTGGGGTGTCTGGCTGTATAGCATACTTGTTGGTATAATGGGGGTCATGAGGGTTCTTCTACATGGGAAATAAACTAAATTAAGCGCCCAGTGGGTTAGGTTGGGGTCCAGAGTATTTCCCTGCTGTGGAGGATTCCAAGGGCCCCAGTGCCTTCTGATTTGAATTCTGCTACCTGGGCCAGCTGAGGTTTGGGAGGGCACAGAGCTTACGGTATCAGAAGCCCCTCTGGGATTGGCGACCTGGCAGTGCTGGAGTAAAACTATAGGTTGGGGACCCTACTGCGTAAAACTGCACTAGGCCATGACACCTCTTGCTTTATTTCTGCACTTCACCTAAACTTTTTGGCCAGAACTGGGACAGTTTTTGTTATCAGGCTCCAATGCCTAGCCATTGTACTGCACATTGGAACTTTCATTCGATTCTTCTCCTCACGTATGTCACTGCAGTTATTTTTGAGTCTTTTTTTTTTTTTTCCCTCCCCAGGAGGGCAGGGTGTGGGCCTACTCTGAAATCTACGGGGAGGATACATGGCTGTTAGGTTCCTTCCTGCTCTGTCCTTGGGGGGGTCTCTCTTCAAGAGAACCCCTAATCTAGTACTCTGTGGTCATCTGAGGTTGATCATGAGGAAAGGAGTCCGCCAAGCCTTTAGGCTAGGCAGACTAGAGTGTCTTGCCCCTATCAAGGGCCTTGGGTCCTAGGAGGGTCCAGGATGCAAATAATCCAGTTTAGGTGTCTCACCTGATGTCTGTCCAGAGCGATGGCGGTGAGGGTAAGGACAGATACGTGGACTGAGCAGTATTGGACAAACCGGCTCACGTGACACATGAGCTTACCGAAAACCCAGGTGCTGCTCACGAAACGAACCTGAGGAAAGAGAAAAGGTTTAGACTATTTTTGGCCTATAAAAATAAGTAATTTCAATAATCATCAAAGTTCTAATTCAGATATATAAAAAGCTGCAGCGATTAAGGATGCGCTTCAGTGATTTTTTTTTTTTTTTTAAGGAGGTGTTTTTTTCATTTCATTGGGGTTTTGTTTAGGTTAGTTTAGCTTTTTTGGTTTGGTTTTACTTTATATATAACTTACTTTAATGTGATTTGTGTTCTGTACCTTTAAAGTGGATATGATCCTTATGTGCTCCCTTTCAGTTGGTTAACTTTACCATGAAAGGTATTTTATCTGTTTTAATAGGTAAAAAAAATTACCTGTTGATCCTATGAGTTTCTATGAGCCGATAATGTGTTGTGCTCCCTCCCTGTGTTGCACTATTATCTATTCTATTGTTTTTAGTGCTCCCTAAGGACTACAGAACTCCCCCCCACCCCCCCCTCGAGAATAGGGTAGGTCCAAGAACCAAACCTTGGGGAACCCCGATGGAGAAAGGGAGAGGAGGAAGTAGAATTGTAAGGAATGTTAAAGGTGACGTGAATAAGTAGCATGAGAACCCCATATATTCCCACCAGTTCATGGTTACCTGTAGCAAGTACACACTTTCCGCCAACTTTTCTGCTGAATTAACCCTTCATGATGGCCTTCTGTTCTTTCCTCTTCACCCCTGTGTATAACTACAGGCCCCATTCTTCTGGCTACGTAATGTACCACTATGCACCCCTTTGCAGTAACTTCAGACCAGGCTCTTAACAGTTAACTTATCATAGAGCTGGTATTGGAAGCCATGGGAGGCTATAAACTGATCCAGTGAGGAGATGTAGATCGAGAATAGGGGAGGTCCAAGAACCGAACCTTGGGGGAACCCAACAGAGAAAGGAAGAGGAGAGGAGGAAGTAGAATTGTAAGTAACGTTAAAGATGCAGTTGAATAAGTAGGATGAGAACCCCATACATTCCCACCAGTTCATGGTTACCTGTAGCATGTATACACTTTCCGCCAACTTCCCTGCTGAGTTAACCCTTTGTGATAGCCTTCCGTTCTTTCCTCTTCACCCCCGTGTATAATTACAGGCCCTTTTCCTCTGGCTAGGCTATGTACTACCATGCACCCCTTTGCAGCAACTTCAGACCAGGCTCTTAAAAGTTAACAAAACTTTACTGGACACATTCAATATCGCAGTCCAACAGTGCAGTAACAGTTCTTGCTAACTGACTAGATCCAGGCTGCACAGTGCATACAAACAAATGGCAACCACCCCAACCTATAACTGGCCTTTGCAGCAAGGAGCACATGGAAGGACAAAGCACATCAAAAACAAAGATTCCCAGCTCACTAACCAGCTAGCCTGCAACAAAACTGAATTGACCCTGTCTAACCGTTCACGTTGAAAACATGAATTTAGTTGCACACATTTGCAAATACAGTTGTGTTCAAAATAATAGCAGTCAGACATCACTAACCTGATCAATCACTGTTTTTGGTAGAAATGATATTTCTACATGGCAAATAATTTACTAGCAGATGTAGTAGAGTAATAGAAATCCAACAGACCCAACAGTCATGACATGCATGCTACCGACTCTGTGTCATTGAATCACACAGTGTGGAATTCTATTAGTGAGGTCATTCATTCTTTGAAAAACAGGTGGCAATTATTGCCCTTATTTAAGGAAGGAAGGCAGCAATTGTTGTACATGCTGGTTATAGTGCATTTCTCTCTGAAATTCTGAGGAAAATGGGTTGTTCCAGACATTGTTCAGAAGAACGAAAATGATAGGCTGCTCAGCTAAAATGATCGCAAATGCTTTAAAATGGCAACCAAAACCTGAAAGACATGGAAGAAAGCGAAAAACTACCATTCGAATGGATAGAAGAATAGCCAAAATGGCAAGGACTCAGCCAGCAATCAGCTCCGGGAAGATCAAAGAAGGTCTAAAGTTACCTGTGAGTACTGTTACAATTAGAAGATGCCTATGTGAAGCCAAGCTATCTGCAAGAAGCCCCACAAAGTCCCACTGTTAAAAAAAAAAAAAAAAAAGACGTGCTGAAGAGGTTACAATTTGCCAAAGAGCACATTGACTGGCCTAAAGAGAAATGGCGCAACATTTTGTGGACCAATGAAAGTAAGATTGTTCTTTTTGGGTCTAGTGGCCGGAGACAGTTTGTCAGACGACCCCCAAACACTGAATTCAAGCCACAGTACACTGTGAAGACAGTGAAGCATGGTTGCGCAAGCATCATGATATGGGGATGTTTCTCATACTACGGTGTTGGGCCTATTTATTGCATACCAGGGATCATGGATCAGTTTGAATACATCAGAATACTTGAAGAGGTCACGCTGCCTTATGCTGAAGAGGAAATACCCTTGAAATGGGTGTTCCAACAAGACAACGACCCCAAACACACCAGTAAACGCGCAACATCTTGGTTCCAGACCGACAAGATTGACGGAGTTATGGAGTGGCCAGCCCAATCCCCGGATCTTAATCCAATAGAAAACTTGTGGGGTGACATCAAAAATGCAGTTTCTGAGGCAAAACCAAGAAATAGAGAAGAACTGTGGAATGTAGTCCAATCATCCTGGGCTGGAATACCTGTTCACAGGTGCCAGAAGTTGGTTGACTCCATGCAACACAGATGTAGAGCAGTTCTCAGAAACAGTGCTTATACAACTAAATATTAATTAAGTGATTCAAAGGAAAGCAAAATCTTCAAACATTTTTCAGTTTATATAGTGAATGTTTGAGTTCGTAAAGAAGAATACAAACACTGCTATTTTTTAGAACAGTCTAATATTCACTTTTCTTCAGTTTTTTTTAGAGGAACACATTTGATATATGTTTCTTCATGTTTTGATTTGGAATAGAATGTGTAGTGTTCCCAATGCATTTGTGTGTATGGAAATAAAAGCTATTAGAAGGATTTTGAGCTTTATTCACTTTTTTCAACACACTGCTATTATTTTGAACACAACTGTATATGATTAAGTCCCAGTGGCCATGTCAACACACTACAGTTTACTGCAGTCCTAACTCTATGATTTTGAGAGTCCCTCAATTTGGAGCACATATAGCAGTGAATAAATTAAGGGCAGGTTTGCCTGGAGGGAGCCCACCCCTCCTTAATGGTATGAAGGGTGCACGGGACACCCAGCAAGGGTGTAATGGCAGCTGAAGGTATCTAGTGTGTCCATGCACCAATTCACCAACTATACAAATGGCAACCACCCCAACCTGTAACTAACCTTTGCAGCAAGGAGCAAATGGAAGGGCAACACACATCAAAAACAAAAAAAATTCCCAGCTGACTTAGCAGCTAGCTTGCAACAAAACCAAAATTGACCCTGTCTAACATTTCAAGTTAAGAGCAAAGAGTTGAATTGCAAATTAAGTCAAAATTATGCAAAGCACTGCAGCCATGGCATGTCTACAGCCACATTCAGTTTCAATGATGGAAGTTAGCTGGGTTATCGGGGGGGGGGGGGGGGGGGGAATAACACCACTGCACAACCGTCTGTTTTTAAGGAGCTTCCTCATCCCCCACAAAGCCATTTAAAGCCCAAAAGAATGACTATGACTCATTCATGTCCTAAAAACACTCTAAACACTTTGACTACTAATGTCCACAAATTCCTAATGGACTGACAATGTAATGGAAGAGGGAAGGCTTCCCTGCTGTGTGCGCCTATCTCAACTAGCAAGTCTCGCTATGTAGTAACAAGATCTTCTAGCTTTTGTAGCAGTGTTAATGACAATTTAATCTGTCAGTTAGCGATTACGCCTACAAAGACAAGCTGTATAAGAGATTTGACATTCCAATAATAACTCAGATTCATTACTTAGTTCTGGAACTTGGCTGTTTTGACATGAGCTTTTAAAATGCTTTCGATGATTTTTCTAATAAATACTCAACTATAGTACTCACTTTAATTATTATGCAATATTTATATAGTGCCAACAGTTTGCACAGAGCCTTACAACATGAGGGCAGACCGTATAGTTATAATACAATTTAATACAGGAGGAATCGGAGGGCCCTGCTTGCTAGAGCTTACAATCTAAGAGGGAGGGTCAAATGATACAGAAGGTACTAGCTGTAGGGAAGGAGCTGATGGAGAAAATAAAAGTACAGTTCCGTGGGGGCAAAATAGGCTTCTCTGTAGAGAAGGGTTTTCAGAGATCGTCTAAAAGTGAACCGAGTAGGAGATAGTTGGACAGATTGGGGTAAGGAGTTCTATAGGTTAGGAGAGGCTTGGGAAAAATCCTGGAGGCAAGCGTGGGACGATGTGACGAGGGAGCTAGAGAGCAGGAGGTCTTGGGCGGAATGAAGAAAAGGATTTGGTTGGTATTTTGAGACTAGGTTATTGATGTAGCTGGGGGCCAAGTTGTGGATAGCTTTATAAGTTGTTAGTATTTTGAACTTAATTCTTTGGGTGAGTGGAAGCCAGTGGAGGGTTTGACAGAGAGGAGTAGCAGACACTGAACAGCTGGTAAGGTGGATGAGCCTGGCAGCAGCATTCATGATGGACTGAAGGGGGGATAGCCAATGTAAAGGTAATCCAGTGAAGAGGGAGTTGCAGTAGTCGAGGTGAGAGATGACCAGGGAGTGAACTAGGAGCTTTTGTGGTGTTGTTGAGTAGGAAGGAGTGTATTTTGGAGATGTTGTGGAGGAATAAGGCGGCAAGATTTAGACAGTGATTGAATGTGGGTCCGAAAGTATAGTTCAGAGTCTAGGATTACACCTAGAGCATTGGCATGCAGGAATGGGTTGATAATTGTGCCATTGATCTAGACAGAGAAATCAGAGGCACGTTGGGGAAGAAAAATTGTGAGCTCAGATTTGGATAGATTGAGTTTGAGGAAGTAGTGTGACATCCAGGCTGATATGTCTGTTAGTAAATTAGTGATACGTGCGGAGACTGAATGAGCTGAGGGATAGAGAGAGAAATTTGGGTGTTGTCAGCATAGAGATGGTACTGGAAGTCATGGGAGGCTATTAACTGACCCATGGAGGAGGTGTAGATTGAGAATAAGAGAGTACAGAACCTTGGGGGACCCCAACAGAGAAAGAAAGAAGAGAGGAGGAAATAGAATTGTAAGTAACGTTAAAGGTGCAGTTGGATAAATAGGATGAGGACCAGCAAACAGTACAGTCACGAAGACCAAAGGCATGGAGTTTTTTGAAGAAGAGGTAGTGATCCACTGTGTCAAAGAAAACAGAGAGGTCCAGAAGCAGGAGTACAGAATAGTGTCCATTGGATTTAGCCTTTAGATTGCTTGTGAGTTATAAATGAGCAGTGTCTGTGGAGTGTTAAGGGCAAAATCCA
Organism: Staurois parvus; assembly: GCF_062004578.1. Classification (NCBI taxonomy): domain Eukaryota; kingdom Metazoa; phylum Chordata; class Amphibia; order Anura; family Ranidae; genus Staurois; species Staurois parvus. The sequence goes on along the minus strand of NW_028317950.1, from coordinate 583,801 downwards.
AGCTGAAGGGGATTGAGAAGGTTATTCTCAGTGAGATGGTCGCTCTGTCTGTTGTAGACTAAACGTTCAAGGAGTTTGGATAAAAAATGGAGCAAGGAGAACGGGCATAATTTTTAGATTGATGGGGTCCAGTGAGGGCTTAAGTATGGGGGTGACTAGTGCATGTTTTACAGAGTTGGGGAAGATGCCAGAAGAGAGGGAGAGATTGAAGATGTGAGTTAGAGAGTGTAGGATAGAGCTAGAGGGTGACCGTGGCATTTATGAGGGAACTGGGTCCAGAGGACAGGTGATTAGGTGGACGTTAGAAAAAAGTTTAGCAATCTCGTCTATAGGGGTGGGGTTGAATGAGGGAATTAATGATTTTACCTGTGGACTCGAGTGCAAGTGGGGAAGGTATCTGTACTGAGGAGTTCTCATAAATTGTATCATAGTGAAGTGATTGGCTATCTCCTAGGTAGCAAATGGGTGGAGGCAGTGAGGGACAAAGTAGAAAGTTAAAGGTAGAGGAGAGTTGATGGGAACAGGATGATAAGTTGTTAATGAGAGTGATAAAATAAGTCTGCTTGGCAGTGAGGAAGCAGTAATTGTATTTTTGAAGGGCAAATTTATATTGGTTGAAAACTTTCTGAAACTTGGGGGTTTATTTACCAAAGCTGGTTCACTCAGAATCTTGTGCACTTCTGCATGGAAACCAATCAGCTTACAGGTTTTATTGCAAAAGTTAATTGAACAAGCTGAGGTTAGAAGCTGATTGGCTATCATGCACAGGTGCATGAGATTCTGAGTGAACCAGCTTCAGCAGATTTCCCCCAGAGTCTTACGCCACAGGTGCTCAAGAGCGCAGCCTTGTTTTTTCAGACTTGTGGTGTCATCTGTTTGATAGGGTTGTAGGGGTTGGGGCCTGATTCTGAGTGGAGTGGGTGGGGCCAGTGGGTCCAGGGAGGATAACAGTGAAGTGTTGTAGATAAAAGTGACAGAACAGGGATGAGATTTTGTCATAGTTGGTCAGTAGCAGAGGAGAAAAGGGTTGAGGGGGCAAAGGTTTCTATGGTAATTATTGGGTGGTTGGAGGGAGAAGAGGTGGGAGAGAGTGAAACTAATAAGGTAGTGATCAGAGAGAGGGAAAGGATTGTTGGAGAGGTTGCATGGAGTGCACAGATGGGTCAAGGGTGTTGCCGTCAAAGTGACTAGAAGCATGTATCCATTGCTTCAGGTCAAAGTAGGAGGTTAAACTTAGAAGTTTAGAGGTAGCAGAAGGGAGAAAGTATGGTAGCCAGGCAAAGAAGTCATCAAGAAATACTGATACTGGTCCAGGGGGCCAGTAGATCTCTGCTATCCTTGGAGAAACTGGAGAGGAAAGACGACTGTGATGTGCCTCAAATGAGGAGAGTGACATGAGGGAGGTGGGTGAAGTACCTGAAAGGTGCTAATGAAAAATAACTTCTTATGGTGTATTTCTCATCATTTTGTGACAGTACACTTGATGTTGACTGTGAAGGGCCTCCACATATTTTCAAAGTTTAGGGAAAATCACTATATCCCTCCCAATTAAACCTCCTCACACCCCTAGTCTGAAACCTCACTTCGCCAAAGTCTTACAGGTTTATAATCCATCTGCAAGTAGATGTCTACAAAGAAGGGTACACTGTCCTTGATCTATGCCTCCATTCGAGGCCACGCTTCTGAGCCCTTGCCTTTATATTGCTTTAATTGGGCACTGGACTTCCGAGAGTCCTTGACTACAGCTGATTTGGCACCAATCTGGCAAGCAATTTAAAAATGTTCCCGGAATATACAAACTTTAGAGAATTCATACAAAGTTCTTACCCGATTGTATTTTACCCTGGCACGCATAGCAAAATATGTCCCTAGCTATAACCTTCTCTGCTTCAGAGACTTAAAGGCTGTAGGGACTATGTTCCCTATTTGGTGGTCCTGCCCAATAGTTCACTGCTTATGGTCCAGAGTATACAACATGATCCATTTAGTCACACAATTTAATATCCAGAAAAATCCGGATGAAGACCTCCTCTGTAGACCACTCAAGAATGTAATGCTACGGTCCCATGCTTTCATTTCGTTCTTCCATGTTATTCACTTCTAAACTTTGAGGAAGCTAAGTCCAGAATTCAATGATTCTTAACAAAAAATTAACAGTGATGCAGCGGCAAACATGATAAATTTCTCTGTTTGGCAGCCCTGGCTCCCTTTTCCCCACAAGGCTGCTCCAACTTTGATCTGGTACTCTGTTGCTGCTCCTCCCTGGGTTTGGAAGGGCAAAGTCAGTGTCGCCTATTCCCTGCGGCAGACATTTCCTGATTCTTTAGGCTTCATGCACACTGGGCATTTTAATAATGCTGGTAATGTTAGCTGTGTAAATTCACATTAAAAACATGAGTTTTTTAGCGTTTTTGTATTAACGTTTAGCAGAGTTTTGCCATGTTTTTTCATGTTAGGTTTTTTTGGTCAAAAAAACTCTAAAAACCGCAATTTTTTTAGTAAAAAAAGTCCAAAAACGCTGGTTTGTCGTGATTTTCTGCGCTTTACTGCATTTTACTGCCTTTTACCACGTTTTGCCGCGCTTTTCAGCAGTAGAGCATTTTCCAGCCAAAAAACGTTCCTGTCAAAAAACGTTGATTACTGTTTATGTATGAATGGACACATAGGATAACATGCTGGCTGTAGAAAAAAATGTCAAAAAACAAAAGCAGCCGCTGTAAAAATGTCCAGTGTGCTTGAGGACTTATACCTTTCCCCTCTTCATCAAATTCCCCCTTCTAACATTTTTCTCCAACCTTTTTTTTTATTTTTCATTAATTTTTCCTCTCGGCATTAACTAGACATTATAAGTGTTCCTCCCCACCTATGGTGGGAATAATGGGAGGATCCTGCCATCCCATCGTTCACTCATGCATGCGTACAGTTACAATGCTTGGGGTTAGGTTGTATGCCCTATGCAATGTTTTTGCCTTAGATTTACTCGTGATTTACACTATTCTTTTTATTGCAAAAAACGTTTGTTCCAAGTAACTCATTAAACATTCCAATTATTCACATCTAACAACACTTTGTATGTTCCAAATTCTTTCAATAAAGCTTTTTGGTACCAGAAAAATAACTTTAATTCCAGTGTAATCTATGTTTGTCCAGGGCTAAATAAAGCCTTCATAACCATGCCTCATTCTGTAGTTCTTGTATAAGCCCGTTTCTTTGAAAATCACTCTCTATCCCAGCCTTTCTCAACCAGGGGTTCTTGGATACAATGGGTTCTCTCATAGGTTGCTTGAGAATTCTTGAGCTATGAGCAGTGGTGGATTAATTGCCTGCCTGATGGTGCCTGCTTGGGCCAGGGGCTGGCATCATTTAGCTGAACCAGTGACTTAGAAGCAGTGAGGTTATGGTCATCTAAGAAACTGCTCATATGAATTGTCTTAGCAGTCTGTAGGTGGGACTTTCTTCTCACTGAACACCATCATATTGGGGTCTTTTCCATGTTGGAGGGAATTTCTCATCTAAAAACGAAAGGAGGCAATTCACCACTGGGGAGAGGACACTTCTACACTAACTACCAATGAAAGTAAGCAACTCACTCCAGAACCCAAATATAAGGGGGATCTTCTCCAGTTGCCACCAATATAAGGAGCATTTCTCAAATGCTCACCAATGTAAGGGAGCAGTTCGCCATTGACCACAAATATAAGGGGTCCTTCACTCGCCACCAATGTAAGGGATAATTTCTCCACTGGACAACAATAAACCATTGTAAGAGTATGCTTCCTCACTACCAATGTAAAGGGGCAATTCACCACCAGCCACTAATGTAAGGGGGCATTTTTCTACTGACCACCATTGTAAGGGATCAGTTCATCACTGACAACCCACTAGTGTAAGTGGGCCCTTCTCAACTTATCACCTATGTAAGGGAGAAGATATCTTGTAGACAACAATGAAGGTTGTCACGTCTGCTTTTATTATCATTGTAAGATGGTGATTTTTCACCAACTAAGCAGTGTAGTGACATCCTAGTTAGCTAGGGGAGTTAGACTCCAATTGTTAGCTAGGGCTGACTAGTAGCCTGGGTGTCATAGCTGGCAGGAGTCAAAATTTGGTCAGAGCTGAGAGTCTCTGCACACCAGCCCTCTGGAATTTTCCCCTGCTCTAGAACTTTGGAGAAAGGTCTGGAAACAATAGGTGGATCTGAAAAGTGGCTGGTCTTTGCTCTTAGAGGATCCTGGCCAATTTCCAATAGGAGGCTTGGCAAGGGGCCAGGACAACCTTTAAGAGTAACTGAGCCTGCTCAGCAGCAGGAGAGTGGTGGTTGGAGAGATGAAGATGTGAGAGGAAGAGCGGCAGGAGCCTGCAGGCAGAAGACCCTGGGACTTCACCAGCCCCCTGAGAGAGGACCACCTGTGCAGCAGGGAAGGAGGGCCCAGCTAAAAGGCCTGGTTGCAGCCACTGACCCATCGGTCAACAGGAGAGGGACCAAGTGAGTAAACCTGCACACCCTGGGCCTGGGCCTAAAAGAGGCTTGTAAATAGTTTCAGGAAGTTTATCCTCAGTTCCAGTTCCATTGGGCATCCTGTACACCCCTTACCCCATCCAAGTTCTAAATCCCCTAATAAAACTTCAAAACAAGCTCAAGGACTGGTCCCTTGGATGCAAGTCTGAATGAAAATGCATGTTGCCTGGCTATAGGGGGATCCAAATCTTCAGCAACTCCTAAAGGGTAATGTTACAGGGGCAATTCACCGCTGACCATCATTGTAAGGGTATAATTGTCCACTGACTGCCAATGTAAGGGAGCAGATCACTACTAAACCCCAATATAATGTAAATGGGCCCTTCTCCACTGACTACATATTTAAGAAAGCAGTTTCCCACTGACTGCTAATGTAAGGAGGCCCTTCTCCACTTACCACCAATGTAAATGAGCACTTATCTATGACAAGCAATGTATGGGGATGCTTCTTTATGACCACCAATGTAAGGGATCATTTCTCCATCCTACCATCAATATAAGGGAGAATATATTCTCTAGACCACAATGAAGGGGGTCACATCTGTTATGATTACCATTGGTAATGGTACTTTTTCACTAACTAGCAATATAAAGGGAAAATTCACCACTGACCACTAATGAAAAGAATCAGTTCACTATGTAAGGGTTCCTTCTCAATTTATCACCAATATAAGGGAGAATTTATCCATCGACCAACAATGATGCGGTCACTTCTGCTTTGATTACCATTGTAAGGGGGCATTTCTTCACTGACCAGTAATGTAAGGAAGCAGTTTACCAGTGGCCATCAATACAAGGGGGCACTTCTCCACTGACCACCAATATAAGGGAGCAGTTCACCACCGATCACTAATGTAGGGGGACATTTCTCTCCTGACTACCAGTGTAGGGGAATAATTACCTACTGGCCGTAGAGCATTTTATCCCTCACCACCAATGTAAGGTGTACATTCTCCAGTGTAGGGGGGCATTTCTCCACTGTCCATCAATGGTGAGGTCACTTCTTTATTGATTACCAATGTAAGGTGGTACTTCTCTACTGACCACCAGTGTAAGGTATTATTAAACATGTAAGTGTACAGTAATCCTCTTCCTAACAATATATAAAAAAACTGGAACAGAGTTCTTTACAAATTAAAGTAATAAATGACACAAGCTAGATAGTTAAAATTCCAGTCACCAGCAAATTGTAAAACAATAATATCTTCATTAGCACAAGTAGTCACAAAGGTATAAAAGCAATTGCCCACACATTACCAGGGTTAAGTCCTCCTGGATTATTAAAATTCAGCTGCGCATTATGTGTCACCCACACTCATTAAAGTTTTATACTTTGCCTACATCCCTATATTAATAATTAATGTCATCATCAAACACCAAGTTCAATATGTGAAAGTCCAGACCTTCACAAACGAAGTACCTAATAAATATCTGATAATTAAATATGAAGGATTTGTCTAGTTCTCTCCCACCACAATTATATTTGTACTGATTGTCCTCCAGTCAAGAGTATAGCACATTCCAAGCTTTTCTAAGAATATCACTTCAGAGCACAGTCCTCGGTATTCCTATAAACAAGACCTATGTCAAAATTCATATAGATGGTGTTTCCAGTTTCCAGCTGCATTATTTTCACCGCAGTTATATATTGACAGTTTTGAATTCCAACCAAGATGGTAGCACATTCAAAGCTTGTCTTAGAATACCACTTTAGAGCACGTACTTGGTATTCCTATACATGCCAAGCTTGATATAAGGTTTATCCAATTATCAAGGTTCTCAAAGTATCCCTATGGAAACAATTGCTCAATGCACACTAGGAATAATAATCACAAAAGCACTTCTTGATGATGCAATAAATCTACCCTAAAGTAACGTGAATGGTCAACGGTATAGGCGTCAATCTATAAGGAGTGTACTGAAAGTAATGCAAAATTGGTCATAACTTTTTTTATTAACTTACTAAGCCGGTCCAAATTTCAAATGTTGGTAGAGTAACTCTCTCTATAGCCATGGTGTTCAGCCTGCAGTCCTTTTGGTATATGATGTGCAGCTCTCAGACTTCAGCAGTTTTTTCAGTGAGAGCACTGATTAGGGCAGGGGTCTTTAAACCTTCTAAACAAAGGGCCAGTTTACTATCCTTCAGGCCTTGGGGGGGGGGGGGCAGACTGTGGCCAGTTGCCGGAGTAAAAAACATCCCGGCATGAGTGGGAGAAAAACAATGCTGCATCATTCATTTTAGTAAGAGGAATATTGGCCTATTGTTGGTATCTGGTGCCCCATCTGTGTCTGTAGGAGGAATGGTGCCCCATCATTGGTGTTTGTGGGAGGAATGGTGCCCCATCGTTGGTGTTTGTGGGAGGAATGGTGCCCCATCATTGGTGTTTGTGGGAGGAATGGTGCCCCATCATTGGTGTTTGTGGGAGGAATGGTGCCCCATCATTGGTATTTGTGAGAGGAATGGTGCTCCATCATTGGTGTTTGTGGGAGGAATGGTTCTCCATCATTTTAGTTTGTGGGGGAAATGGTGCTTCATCATTGGTATCTATGGGAGGAATGGTGCCCCATTCTTTGTGTCTGTGGGAGGAATGGTCCCCCATCTTTGGTGTCTGTGGCAGGAGTGGTACCCCATCCTTGGTGTCTGTGGATGGAATGGTGACCCAAGGTCCGGATAAAAGCAAGCAAAGTGCCAAATATGGCTCACGGCCAGCAGTTTGGAGACCACTGCATTAGGGTAATAGCATTAATCTCTACTAGCCTCATGTTCCTAGTTTCATATTGTCTTCTGCAGCATGCTCCCAGCCAAAAACATAGCATGTCCACACTCTCTGACCCTCCTTTCCTGTATTAGGGCTGCCGTTTCTGACAGTCCTTTCAATCATCACATATATTGAACATTATGTGCGACCCTTTGGTGATGTCAGGGGGTGCATAACGTTTAACGGAGATGACACAATTGACAAGAGCAATGTCTTGTCATTGGCAACTCTTTCTAATGGTGTCCTCTCCATAAACATTCTACAGGTGAAACTCGAAAAATTAGAATATCGTGCAAAATTTCATTTATTCCAGTAATGCAACTTAAAACGTGAAACTAATATATGAGATAGACTCATTACATGCAAAGCAAGATAGTTCAAGCCGTGATTTGTCATAATTGTGATGATTATGGCTTCCAGCTCATGAAAACCCCAAATCCTCAATCTCAGAAAATTAGAATATTACATGCAATCAATAAAACAAGGATTGCACCTAGAACAATATCGGACCTCTGAAAAGTCTAAGCATGCATATGTACTCAGTACTTGGTTTGGGCCCCTTTTGCAGCAATTACTGCCTCAATGCGGCGTGGCATGGAAGCTATCAGCCTGTGGCACTGCTGAGGTGTTATGGAAGACCAGGATGCTTCAATAGCTGCCTTCAGCTCTTCTACATTGTTTGGTCTCATTTCTCTCATCTTTCTCTTGGCAATGCCCCATAGATTCTCTATAGGGTTCAGGTCAGGCAAGTTTGCTGGCCAATCAAGCACAGTAATCCCATGGTCATTGAACCAGGTTTTGGTGCTTTTGGCAGTGTGGGCAGCTGCCAGACCCTGCTTGAAAATGAAGTCAGCATCCCCTTGAAGCTTGGCTGCGGAAGGAAGCATGAAGTGCTCCAAAATCTCCTGGTAGACAGCTGTGTTGACCTGCTGGATGAAGCACAGTTAACCAACACCAGCAGATGACATGGCTCCCCAAATCAACACAGACTGTGGAAACTTCACACTGGACTTCAAGCATCTTGCAGTGTGTGCCTCTCTATTCTTCCTCCATACTCTGGGTCCTTGGTTTCCAAATGAGATGAAAAAGTTGCTCTCAGAAAAGAGGACTTTGGACCACTGAGCAACAGACCAGGTCTCTTTTTCTTTAGCCCAGGTAAGACGCTTCTGACATTGTTTGTTTTTCAGGAGTGGCTTGACAAGAGGAATACGACATTTGAAGCCCATGTCCAGGATCCATCTGTGTGTGGTGGCTCTTGATGCACTGACTCCAGCCTCAGTCCACTCCTTGTGAATGTCCCCAACACTTTTGAATGGCCTTTTCCTGACAATCCTCTCCAGGCTGCGGTCATCCCTGCTGCTTGTGCACCTTTTTCTTCCACACTTTTCCCTTCCACATAACTTTCTATTAATGTGCTTTGATACAGCACTTTGGGAACATCCAACTTCTTTTGCAATTACCTTTTTAGGCTTTCGCTCCTTATGGAGGGTGTCAATGATGGTTTTCTGCACTACTGTCAGGTCAGCAGTCTTTCCCATGACTGTGATTCCTACTGAACCAGACAGAGACCATTTAAAGGCTCAGGAACCCTTTGTAGGTGTTATGGCTTAATTAGCTGATTGGAGTGGGACACATTGAGCCTAGAATATTGCACCTTTTCACAATATTCTAATTTTCTGAGATTGTGGATTTGGGATTTTCATGAGCTGTAAGCCATAATCATCACAATTATGATAAATTACGGCTTGAACTATCTTGCTTTGCATGTAATGAGTCTAGCTCATATATTAGTTTCACCTTTTAAGTTGCATTACTGAAATAAATTAACTTTTGCACGATTATTCAAATTTTTTAGAATAGTCTTCTGTGGATGTCAGACAGCTTGCACCTTTCCTTCATTAAGAAATCAATAGTGGAAAGTTGCCTCTGCTTGGAATCCATTATTTATCTGCAACAAAAAAGAAAGGAGGAAGAAGAGCTGCTAGAGAGGAAGAATTACTCTCCCATCATGTGAATTTTGAAGCTCTGTATAATATCCCTTCAAATTATCCAGTACATTTTAACATAGTCCATACACACTTCATGGATTATTGGTGTACCTATGAATAGTAGCACAACAGGAGAAATGTTCATAAGTCGCCCAAGGTATGTAATCATGGAACTTGAAAGGACATCCACCGGTGAAATAAGAGCACTGGGACATTCATAAGTAACAGCAAAGATCAATATCCCTGCAATACACGTAATTGCTTGAAGATTACAAGTGCTAGTGTATATCAAGAATGCTCTTGGGAATCATATTCCATCCATCAGATAGTCAGCTTCTTAGAAGCAATTGAATCAAATAAAAATGAATCTGAGCAGGATCCAAAAATATGCTTGGATATCCACTGAAAAAATCAATGCATGTGTGTCAACGATGTCAATTTCCATATATTATATGGCTTCTTACAGATGATGGTATGTAATATGGCAAACTGATAACAGGTAAACCAAATAAGGCTTAGTTGATACTTGTGCTTGGGAAGGGAGGGTGGGCAGTAAAAACTGGTGGTTAAGCTACATTTTTACTGCCTTCTCACCACTCCCCTGAGCTGCAAGGGGAGCCATATGGGGGTGAGTGCGACACACATTATCCAACCATTACGCTAAGGGGTAATGAATGGGGCACACCACAAGTTCTTATCATAGTTTCCTTAATACCATGAATATTCCATGATCGTCAGCTCCATCCAGTGGCCATAATGCAGTAGTTTCCTAATTGAAGTGTGGCAGGAAACATACCGCATTATTGCCGCTAGATGGCATCGATATTCATAAAAGATCAACCTATTAGGCAAAATACAGTAAGACTTTCTAATGGCTAGGCAAAGGTTTGTGACACCTGTCCAGACCATTTTTTGCAAATAGACAACATACTCTTCAGCTGAACTCTAACAGTCTAGGTTTCTAACTGTTTTAAAATTGGGGTTGTTGTTTTTGTATGTTTGTGCCTATTTGCACTAAAAAAAGATATACTGTTGTGCAATTTGTAAAATAAAATCTGTATTTGTAGAAAATATACAAATCTAAGGCCTGGTAAAATGCAATATATTATATTTTTGTACTTGGGTTTGGATACAGTTTTTTTTAATAAAAAAGAAAAAATTCAGAGGCGAAAATGAGACTGCTATCCCTGTGTGTTGTTCGTGCACTGCATTAACCTGCTGCTCAAATTAGAAAAAACAAGTTCAGTCCCGGCAAAGTGCAAATCATTGTGGGATGAGTATATGTTTCAATGTTCAGCCCTCTCAGGAAAACAGTTATTAATTTGGGGCCCAGGCTGATGGCACAGTTCAATTTTAAATAAAACATTTACCTAATTGGGAGTAAAGTTAGTGGCACAAATACATTTTAAGCAAATTATTTATCTAAATTGGGTCAAGGCTTGGAGGTACAATTATATTTTCATTAAAATATTTACCTAGTTGGGCCTATGGATGGGGGAAAATGTACTTTTTAAGTAAATAATTTGCTTAAATGGGGCCAAGGCCAGGAGAACAATTAGAATAGTGAGCAGAAACTCTGGGTTACCAGCCGCACCCAACATATGCTAACCAACAAAACCCCTCCTGGACCAAACCTAAGTAGAAAACAATCAGCAGGGCATTGACATGGGCCTCCACAAAAAAAAGAGGCAGCCATATCCCTGCAGCACAACCCCTGACCGCTCATTTTAGTGATGATGAAAGGGAAGAGGACCTTAGCCCCAGTAGTTCCCAGATCATCCTGCTCATCCAAAGGAACCTCTATACAGCAGATAGAGGCTGTATTCAAGAAAGTCCTAAAGGACACTGGATAACAGAATGTTTAGCCAGGGAGATCATGGAGCTGGATCAGCGAACCTCCAACTTGGAGACATGGATGGAAATTTTGGAGTGTGATGTCAGGGATCATGACCAGGAGCTTGAGGGAAAAGACAGAATAGTCACCCATGCTGTTTGCATTAGCAATTGAGTAATTCGCTCAAATTTTCACAATGAACCAAATATAAAAGGAAGGAGGTTGCGCAGCACAAAATCTGTAAATTTGCAGATTATGTCCTATTTTTTTTTTTATCATGTCTCTACTTGTCTCCACCCCAAACCTACTCCCACTTCTAGATAGATTTACTTGCATCTCTGAACTTGAGGTCAACCGGATTAAATCAAGGGCCATGAATATCACCTTGACAACGGCGGAATATTAAACTTTGTGCACCTAGTTTCTCTTTACATGGACCAAGTACAGTCTGAGATACCTAGGTATAAATCTCACTAGCCACCCTGATTATTTTTATAAGGTGAACAACCCTGCTATGCTGGCCCACTTGGCAAATCTTGTGTCCAAATGGTCTTCTCTACAAATATTCTGGTTGGGCAAGATTTCCTCAGTAAAATTGACATTGCTGCTGAAAATTCTCTTCTTCTTTAGAGCGTTGTCCATAGCATTCTCTTTCATTTATTGCAATGTAAGGTTTCTTTTTTTACATGGGTACCCCACACCTCTACATTAATATTGCTACATCCCAGATTGGTGGAGGGACTAAGGATTCTATACTTATCAAAATTCATAAAATACCACACCACTCAGGAAGTACACCTTTGGGTTGGTTTAAAAGCAGTGGACTTTGATCCTCTTTTAATCAACAACATCCTTTAGCTTCAACTGCAAGACTGGGAAGCTCTTATGAACCCCTTTACCCAGCAGTCTTTAGTTCTTTGGGACTTGTTGGAATTGTTATCCCCACATAACCTGATGCTCTTTCTTCCACAATCTGACATTTTATCCAGTGTTTGTTTACCCAGCCACTTCTCATAACTGGTCTCGCTTACGCTTACCCTTAAGGAGATTACATCACCTGGTTACTTTTACAGGCTTTAGGCCCCTTTCCCTATAGCAAGAACAACATAAACTCTCGAGTTCCGAAGTGCTCTGCTACTTTCAGGTTAGACACTTTTATGCCACGAAAACCCTTTCAAACCCTTTACAAAGATCTAGACAGCATGACCTTGTTCGAACACTTACATATACAGCCGACCCACGTGCAAAAGGGGTGATCTGTAGGTTTTAGAAGACTCCTTTCACCAGCCCTACATCCCTCCCCCCCGCCTACATCACTCAATGGACGTCGAATTTAAATTTGAAGATTGGTCAAATATATGGCTTGCCACCCATAAATTGTCACAGAATATTTTGGAATCGGAAACAACTTACAAGGTACATTGGTACAGGGTACCACCTAGATAAGTATATTCTGGCCTGCCCTTCTTCCATCTGTTTTCCTGATTTTGGAGAACCTGGTTCATCCCTTCATATTTGGTGGACCTACACTTTGGTGTGGTCCTTTTTAGTTCAAAATTTTTGCAAATTCTTTCACAACTATTTGGTATTGACCTCCAACCGGTCCCCCAGATGGCCTTGTTAAATAGTAACCCATCCAGACTGACCAAAAGCCAATTTAAACCCCTGCCCCAAATTACTACAGCCACTAAGCAATCACCAGATCTTGGAAACCACCTGTACCTTGTACTCTTGCCATCAAACATAGGGTTACCCAAGCGATGATACATGCTAACATTGAAGCTACCTTACAGGACAGAATCTGCTCATACACAAAAATGTGGCAACCCTGGGTTGACCAGTTTTAGCCTCCAGATATTGAAGAATCCCTCTTGGAAAGCCTGGAGACACTTCCATCTTTTGTTATTCCAGTCGATTCTGCTGCTTGGTCCTTCCTTGTGAGCCCCCTTCCTTCCCTTCCGTCCTGCTGTCTACCATTATCATTTCTGGTATCTATCTACCTTACAAATAACACTGAGCTATGACAGGGAAAGCACACTTAGTTGCCACCTTGAAAAATGATAATTTCTGTTGGTATTTTATGTATATAAACTAGTTTGACTTTCCCTTTTTGTCAAATCTCAGAGAACATTTATCCCGATTTTTACATTGGCGGTTGCTTGTTCATGATCTAACTTGGATACTGTCATTCACTCTCGCTCCTTGCATGGAGGTCGATAATGTTTCATGTTGACATTGTATACTCCCTGAGGACTTGTTTGTTAACCTTTCAATAAAAATAAATGAACAAAAAATATTTACTTATCTGAGGCCAAAGCTGGTGGCAAAATGTAATTTTATTTCAAGGCTGGAGACGACGTTTAATTTTAATTAAAATATCTAACTGGGGACAATGCTGGGGGCTCAATTTAATTTTTATAAAAATATTTTCCTAACTGGGGCCAAGGCTGAGGCACAGTTTAATTTTAATTAAAACATTTACATAATTAGGAGTAAATCTGGCACACTTGTATTAAATTATTTACCTAGTTAGGACTACAGCTAGGGGCACAATTACATTTTAGTACAAATATTTACGTATTTGGGGCCAAGGCCAGGGGAAAAATTTAATTTGAATTAAAATTTGACATTCAGATTCATTTCATTCCGTATCGAGATTTGGACAAATTTTTCCTTATTCAGAAATTCGGATGTATCCGAATTCAGAATCACAATATTAACAAATAAAAATGAATCATCCAAAATAATTAAACAACATTCATCCAAAATACAATTCAAGTTTGATTTGAATTTGATTAGAATTTGGAAACAAATATAAAATGTAAACATTTTGCAATTCTTACATGTGAAAAATTCGGCAGCCGCATTCGAATAAAAAAAAAATTCCATGCAGATTTGAATTTTCCAAATTTGGAAAATTAAAATCGAATTAAAAAAACTAAATGGATTTCAAAATTGAACTAAATTTAACCAAACAAAATTAGTTGACAAATCAAAAAGAAACATTTTTTTTAGTTCTGCACATATGTAACTCAAAAATTTTCCTAATTGGAGCCAAGGCTGGAGACATTTTAATTTTATTTAAAATATTACCTAAGTGGAATCAATAGCTAGGACTCAATTCAATTTTTAAGAACATATTTTCCTAACTGGGGCCAAGGCTGAGGCACAATTTAATTAAAACATTTACATAATTAGGAGTAAAGCTGGGGGCGCAGTTTAATTTAATCTATTTACCTAGTTAGGACTAAAGGTAGAGGCACAGGCACAATTAAATGTTAATTAAAATATATACCTATTTGGGGCCAAGGCCAGGGGCACATTTATGTTTTAATTAAATGATTTACCTATTTGGGGTCAAGACTGGAAGCCTAATTTAATTTTAATTAAAACATTTACCTAGTTGGGGCCAAGGCTGTCGTCAATGTTTAATTTTAATTAAATTATTAACTTACTGGGGACAATGTTGGGGGCACAATTTAATTTAAAATAATTATCTAATTGGTGCCAAATCTTTATTTTAATTATTTTTGTTGTTTATTCCATTAAGTAACCAACATATTCACGCATAATTATCAGAACCAAGTGAATAACACCCGAAATAGATAAATGTGGTCATGCTTTCACATCAAGCAGAGAATAACTTGGCTAGGAATATTTAGATTTTTAAAAAAACAAGATCGGTAAAACTCCTGTATCACCATACTAAAGAAAATACGGATTGGAAATACAATAAAAATGGTCAGATAAATGCCTTAGAAATAATGGTACCACGGTTGAAGTAAAGGTCGGGGTCACACTATCTAACACTTTGAACAAACAATAAAAGAAGTGATAATAGACTGATGACGCACAAAGCATGGGTTTGGGGATGTGAGATGTTCTTACAGAGTAGGTTTCTGCCATTCCTGTTTTAAGTGGAGGGGCTATTCTGATCCCGTAGTAGCTGGAGAGAAGGTTCACCGACATTGGTATTTTTTTGGCCAACCTTGGTAGATGTAAACCCTGACTCAATAAAATCCTTGTCTTCACTTTTTTTTTTTGCAATCATTAATCTCAGTGCTGTTGATGGTCTTTTTGCAGCCACTTCTTGTCTACATGTAATCCATCAAAGGCTTAATGGCATTTCTCAGGACGGGTTTGTTAGTGACAACAGTTGACCATGCTTGAGCAATGAATGTTAAAATTCTGGTCTCCATCGGAAGTCTATGTGACAGGGTGATGATGCAGGACCACAACTGAGACACCCATCTGTACACCCATAGGAAGGGCTGTCTATGCCCATATGGGATGCTTAAATGTTCCATGCAACCACATGTAGGCAGTCCCATTCATATCTATTGGGATGCAGTGGCTGCACAGTCACAGCCACTGGTCCCAATCTTGGCATCCGTGTGGGGGTTGTTTCTCCAAACCCAACCCAATCCCCATATGCACCTGTACACGCACGGATGTCTAATTGGGAGCAGCGGTTGTTTCCGTGCAGCTGCTTCATCCCAATAGACATGAATGAGACTGCTTTTGCCTGACTGGTGTCCTACCTACCTTGTCTCCGCCAGCCTGCTCAGCACCAGGAACCTGTCTGCAAACACCAGCCAGTCTACTGTCTGTCAGTTCTTGGTCTCCTGTACCTGTCTGCCTTCTGCTGTCTCTGCCATCTGGCTCGTCTTTGGTGAAGCCTTGGCTACCTACCTGTGCAGTCTGCTGGACACTCTACAGGTGCTCATACCTCATCATTCTCCTGTGGCCACTGTCTCACTACCAGTGACCTTTGGCCAGAGCTGCAAGAGAGGTCTTTCTTCTTCACGCCAGGCTCTACCACAAGGTACAAGACACTGAACAAATACATTGCTGACTTGTCTCTATGTACAAATAATAGCATTTTTCAGAAAAGCTCCCATTGTCCTTGGTCCATGCCCATAACTTTGAGGCTGAGATGATTCATTGGCATTGTACACTGTAACCTTGTAATAATCTGTTATATAAATATTTATAAAAAGATTAGCACAATATGGTTCTAAAGGTTTTAAGAAACCTCGCCATAATATGGAACACTGAAAAAAACTACAGTATATGAATAAATTACATGGCAAAAGAAAAATTCTCAAAAGCAAGGACAGTGACTGGGACAACGATCAAGGAAGGATACTGAAAAGGTAGTGCAAAAACAGAATGGCCACACTTAAATATTATTGAAAGGCTGTAAATATGTAATGAAAATAGTCAGGAAATGAAGAAGTGCCCCTCGCCCTGCACCAATCTAGTGTTCTAAGCACACCAAGTGAAAAGCAAAAATGTCCCAACTCTTCACGAATCAAGTCTGGCTATCACTTCCTCAGGGGCAGAATCCCCCGTGTAGACATCCAGGCATGAGATAAACTGGATGATCATCTAGTTTTGACTTACATTTTTAGCAAAATGTAATGGAAGGTGAAATGATGGTTTAGGAAATTTAAGGGATTCCTGGATTTTTCTATTCATATTTATTTTTACTTTTCGGTATAGTTTGTGTTTTTTATTTTATTTTTTTAAACAATGAAAAAAAGGAAATATTAACTTAGTCATTTTGCACTTTTTTTATAGAACAAAAAATACAAAAAAGAGAGAGAGCAAAAAATTATCTATGGTCATTCTTTTTAGGTACATATTTGATAGCCGTGCGGCTGTGAGCCCTTGACCATATTTTGGACAATTCACCTAATCATCTAAATGCATTGGAGACAGCTGGGAAGGCAAAATGATGATGGTTTAGAGCATTTTTAAGGCTTTTAAGGGCTTCTTGTTTTTCTTTTTCCTTTGTGTTCTTTAATTATATTTAACTTTTTTGGTGTATGTTGTGTTTTTTAAACAGAAAAAAAAATATTTTCAACTTAATTTTGAAGAGACAGTTTTCATTTTTTGTAGCTCTTTTTTCCCCTTTTTTCCATTTTGATCAAATTTTGGCTAATCAGCAAAATGCATTGGAATAAATTGGGAAGGCGAAAATATGAAGGTGGCTTCTTGTAAGTGTGTTACCCCAACCAAATATTGTACATTTTGCCTGACTGGCAAAATACATGAGTCAACCAGGAAGGTGAAACGATGGGTTAGGGTGTTCTTGAGGCTTTCAAAAGGGCTTCTTGGATTTGCTTTTCTTTGTGTTTTATTTACTTTTTGTGTATTATTTATTTATTTATTTTAGAGACCGTTTGCATTTTTTCAGCTTTTTTCTTTTAAAAATCTTAGTTGATTTTTTTTTTGTTAATATAGCAATAAAATATGCACTTCTAAAAATAATGCTATTGGCTCCCGCTGCTGTCAATCACAGACAGTGAGTCAATAAGGACTGAGAAGGGGCAGATATTAGCCATAGCCATGGACACGCAGAGCAGCAGCTCAGGAGTGAGCCTGCTTGGGTGCCCCCCATAGCAAGCTGCTTGCTAAGAGATGGCCTTTTTGCAATATGACTGCCCTTGTGCACAAAACCATCTCCAAAAAGACATTGTTTGACCAGTTTGGTGTGGAGGAACCTGAGCGTCCTGCACAGAGCCCTGACCCCAATGCTGCTGAACACCTTTTGGAATTAATTTGAACGTCGAGCCAGGTCTTCTCATTCAAAATAAATACCTGACCTCACAAGTAGGCACAAAGTTTGACACCTTCCAAAATCTTGTGGAAAGCCTTCGGAGGCTGTGATAGCTGCAAAGGGGTGCAACGCCATATTAATGGCCAAGGTTGTAGAATGGGATGACCAACAAGCTCCTATAGGTGTGGTGGTCAGGTGTACACAAACCTTTAGTCATATAGTACTGTTTTGTTTTAAAAAAGAACATTTCTATCACACTGTAAATGAGTATTTGCATTTACAAAGAACCATAGTAGTGGTGTGCATGCAATAACCACTTATCTGATACATTGTATCCTATGAATTTAGAATACCGAATATCTAATCTGATTTGAAAACAAACCCCAGTGCATGATTAAAACAGACAGGATTTCTTCTAAAGCTTCAGAAGGCAAAGATACAAGAAAACTTGTAGTCATTATAGATGTAAGCTCCTCTAATTCCACCACTGCAGAGATGAGCATGACTTCCCTTAGGAGGAACTTCAAAAATAATAATGTCACAGATGGTACAAAACCTACAACCAATGTGAAAATACTTCCAGCACCTTCATCTTGACACTTTTAATGTGTTTTATGATTATTATTATTATTAATAATAATGTTTAAAAAAATTATATATAATATAATTATATATATATATATATATATATATATATATACACACACACATACACTGTGTGTGTATGTACACTATATTGCCAAAAGTATTGGGCCAGCCCTCCAAATCATTGGATTCAGGTGTTCCAATCACCTCCATGGCCACAGGTGTATACAATCAAGAACCTAGGCATGCAGACTGCTTCTACAGACATTTGTGAAAGAATGGGTCGCTCTCAGGAGCTCAGTGACTCCAAGCGTGGTCCCGTGATAGGTTGCCACCTGTGCAAGTCCGTCCGTGACATTTCCTTGTTACTAAATATTCCACGCCCAACTGTTAGTGGGATTATAACAAAGTAGAAGCAACTGGGAACAACAGCAATTCAGCCACCAAGTGGTAGGCCACGTAAAATGACAGAGCGGGGTCAGCGCATGCTGAAGTGCACAGTGCGCAGAAGTCGTAAACTGTCTTCAGAGTCAGTAGCTAAAGACCTCCAAATTTGGTGTGGCCTTCAGATTAGCACAACAACAGTGTGTAGAGAGCTTCATGGAATGGGTTTCCGTGGCCGAGCAGCTGCACCCAAGCCTTACATCTCCAAGTGCAATGCAAAGCGTCGGATGTAGTGGTGTAAAGCACGCAGCCACTGGACTCTAGAGCAGGGGAGACGTGTTCTCTGGAGTGAACAATCACACTTCTCTGTCTGAGAATCCGATGGACGTGTCTGGGTTTGGCGGTTGCCAGGAGAATGGTACTTGCCTGACTGCATTGTAAAGTTTGGTGGAAAGGGGATTATGGTGTGGGGTTATTTTTCAGGGGTTGGGCTTGGTCCCCTAGTTCCAGTGAAGGGAACTCTTAAGGCATCATCATACCAAGGCATTTTGGATAATTTCATGCTCCCAACTTTGTGGGAAGAGTTTGGGGATGGCCCCTTCCTGTTTCAACATGACTGCCCACCAGTGCACAAAGCAAGGTCCATAAAGACATGGAGGAGCGAGTTTGGGGTGGAGGAACTTGACTGGCCTGCACAGAATCCTGACCTCAACCCCGTAGAACACCTTTGGGATGAATTAGAGTGGAGACTGTGAGCCAGGCCTTCTCGTCCGACATCAGTGCCTGACCTCACAAATGTGCTTCTGGTAGAATGGTCAAACCTTCCCATAGACACCCTCCTAAACCTTGTGGATGGCCTTCCCAGAAGAGTTGAAGCTGTTATAGCTGCAAAGGGCGGGGCCAACTCAATATTGAACCCTACGGACTGGGATGCCATTAAAGGTCATGTGCGTGGAAAGGCTGGCGGCCCAGTACTTTTGGCAATATAGTGTAGCTGCAAAGGGGTGCAACTCCATATTAATGGCCAAGGTTGTAGAATGGGTTGATCAACAAGCTCCTATAGGTGTGGTGGTCAGGTGTACACAAACCTTTAGTCATATAGTACTGTTTTGCTTTAAAAAAGAACATTTCTATCACATTGTAAATGAGTATTTGCATTTACAAAGAACCATAGTAGTGGTGTGCATGCAATAACCACTTATCTGATACATTGTATCCTATGAATTTAGAATACCGAATATCTTATCCGATTTGAAAACAAATCCCAGTGCATGATTAAAACACAGGATTTCTTCTAAAGCTTCTAGAGGCAGGGATATGAGAAAACTTGTAGTCATTATAGATGTAAGCTCCTCTAATTCCACCACTGCAGAGATGAGCATGGCTTCCCTTAGGAGGAACTTCAAAAATAATAATGTCACAGATGGTACAAGACCTACAACCAATGTGAAAATACTTCCAGCATCTTCATCTGGACACTTTTAATGTGTTTACTATTACTAAATTAATAATGTAGAATATATATATATATATATGCAGTGAATGACAAAAGTGAGGCTTCCCACCTGTCAGCTAGGTGTCTCATCACACAGTGGACACAAAACAGTGTTACAATCACTTCTGCTTTCAACATGAAACATGTCCTCACAGTTGCTAATCTTTTAGTGTTTCCATTTGTGTGCCCAACCCATATATATATAGATATATATATATATATAGATATATATATATATATATATATATATATATAGATAGATAGATAGATAGATAGATAGATAGATAGATAGATAGATATAGATAGGTATATTATTTTTTTTTTAGAGAATATGGGGCCTAGGTATAAAAAACAAATTGCAGTGTGAATGATCATCATCCCGAAAAATCCTCATCATTTAAATACTGATTAATTCATATGATCACTAGCTCCATCTAGTGGCCGTAATGCAATATTTTCCTGATTGTGGTAATTGACAAAAAAAGCAGCATTATGTCCACTAGATGGAGCTGATGATCATGGGAAATTAACATTTTAAACACACTAAGGGGATTATTCAGGACAGCTGTGTGAATGCTTAGACATTTGCCCAGTATTTTGTTTTTTGTTTTTTAAATGAGCCCCTTTGTTGTTACAGTAGGAATTAAAGATCACCAGACAGGGAAAACACCACAAACCTTCCATCTGCTGCTCACTAACTTTATTTTGACGCTTTGACAAACTTACACTTTCAACAGCACATAGGAGTACTTAATGCAATGTTTTAACTTCCTGTTTGATGCTAAAACTATTTACCCATCCTCTTCCAAATACTTATGCGCTGCTAAATTGGCGCACAATTGAAACATGATCCACATGTGGATAACTTTTCAGAGGCATCTGACAGGTGATATGATCCTTGTTGTTTTAACCCCATAAATGTTGCACCAACACACTACTACTGCATGCAGTGGCAGGGCATTTGCGGTGCATGGGCAGCACAGTGGCTAAATGGTTAGCACTTCCGCCTGGTCATTGGTTCGAATCCCAACCTCGGCACCACCTGCCTGGAGATTGCATGTTCTACCTGTGCCTGCGTGGGTTTCCTCCGGGTACTCATGTTTCCTCCCACACTCCAAAGACATGCTGGTAGGTGAATTGGATCCTGTCTAAATTGGCCCTAGTATGTGTATGTATGAATGTGAGTTAGGGACCTTAGATTGTACGCCCCTTGAGGGTTAGGGACTGATGTGAATGTATAATATATATGTAAACATCTGTGTAAATTGATGGTGCTATATAATTACCTGAAATAAATCAATAATGCGATATTGCCCGCTGAACATGATGGGGGGTACTTTTTTGCCACAGGTGGTGAAGTAAAGCAACGGCAGCATGCGAACATCCTTGTCAGCTGCCTTGCAGCTTAAGGGGTTGGTTGGGGGGCAGTAAAAACACGGATCAAACACTAGTCTAGAAGAGAACAAATAAACCTAATCACTAAATTCTAATAGAAGCTTGACCATGGTAATGTCATTGTGAAAGCCTTTTTTATCTTTTAAAATCTGCATCTTCCATGAGAATAATTCCTGGCGATCCTGCCATGGAGGTCCTTGTTCAAACACTTCCTTGTAAAGGCTGACAACACTCTGCCCCTGTCCTCTAATTGCTCTCCTGGGTTGTCACACAGGCTTCAAACTGATACAAGAAGAGGTAATTTCAACACACAATACACTGACATAGCCAGCTGTTCTCATCCTCAGGAAACCCTGAGAAATGGCATGCAGCCATCGCTGGGGGCCAAGCAAACTGGAAGCGGCTGCAAAAAATCCATCCAGTTCAACCATTAAAAAAAAAAGTTATATTCCTACACCCACAGTTGATCCAGAGGAAGGCAAAAAAACCCAGCAAAGCATGATCCAATTTGCTCTTGCAGGGGAAAAAAATCCTTCCTGATCCCCCGAGAGGCAATTGGATATTCCCTGGATCAACTTTACCTTTAAATGTCAGTATCCAGAACGCTTTAAAAAATCGTGTCCAATGCCACATTTTAAAGCAAGTGTCAATGAGCCCTATGATACACAATGCATAGAGAAAATAAAATGTCACCTAGTTAGGGTTTATATCTGATTTAATTTAATCAACATTTGCATGAAAAACTAGGGTCATTGGTTCAAATCCCAACCACCGCACCACCTGCCTGGAGTTTGCATGTTCTTCCTGTGCCTGCGTGGGTTTCCTCCGGGTACTCCGGTTTCCTCCCACACTCCAAAGCCATGCTGGGAGGTTAATTGGCTCCTGTCTAACTTGGCCCTAGCATGTGTATGTATGAATGGCCCTTAGATTGTACACCCCTTGAGGGCTAGGGACTGATGTGAATGTTATATATATATATATATATATATATATATATATATATATATGTGTGTGTGTGTATTAATATATATATATGCATGTATATGTGTGTGTATATTTAGGTGTATATATATATAGATAGATAGAGATATATAGATTATATATATATATATGTAAAGCGCTGCATAAAATGTAAGTACCTGTAATAAATAAATAAACAAGATATTATTATTATACAGGATTTAAATAGTCCTAGGAGCTGTGCCAGCATTGCTGTCCATGGTACTACAAGAATAGTAATGTTTTTATTTCAAATTCCCAATGATACCCTTTTTGAAGGACATTTAGGACATGTGACTTGTTCTATGGCATGCTATCAGAGATGCTTTGACAAATCGTCTCTTTACCGTAACTATATTAAAGGTGTTGTCACTGCCTAGTTCTAGCATGAAAAAGACAGCAGCTGTCACATTACATTTCCATTGTAGTCATTCTACTGAATGGGGATTAAGGCATTTTATTATACAGCATAGTACATCATTGTCACAACCATCACATTGGATACAACCACTATCATGGCCAAGGCATGCTATGAGCGTATAATAGGATGATCATTGCACATATAGGATCATTCTCCCAGCTAGGAGGGGCTGACAGGTAGGGGGTCTACTCTCACAATCAACTACCCCCAGGGGTTAATTATCTGGGCAAATGTGGGCTTAACCTTCTAGAAGTGAATGAGATCCTTGATATAGCTGGCGGGAGGACGGGGGGGGGGGGGGGGGTAGTTAGTAATGTATGGAAATAGCTGAACTATACCTTAAATGGTAAGGAAGGGAGTTGGCAAAGATAACTGAAATTATTACAAAATGCGAATATTCTAAACAAGCAAATTTCCCCATTTTTGTCATTTCCAAAATTTTGGTGAAATTGAGAACATTTTGCATTGGAATCAATGAAGTAAACGTAAGGAGGAAGGGGGGTGGTAGGGCGTTTTTTTAATGGTGCAATGAAATTTAAATGTTTCCTGAAGGTTTTGTTCATTTTTCCTTTTTTTTTTCTTTTTTGCAAAAAGTACAATAAAACATAAAAATAACTACACACAAAAATGTAGGGGGAGGACAGGGTTCAAGTAAGCTGCTGATGTAGTGCTAGGTAAGGAAGCAAGGCGAGCTGAGCTGTTTGAGTCACTGCTGGGAGAGGGGAGCTGAGTTGCGGGGTCACTGCTGGGAGAGGGGAGCTGAGTTGCAGGGTCACTGCTGGGAGAGGGGAGCTGAGTTGCGAGGTCACTACTGGGAGAGGGGAGCTGAGTAGTGGGGTCACTGCTGGGAGAGGGGAGCTGATTTGGGGGGTGACTGCTGGGAGAGGGGAGCTGATTTGGGGGGTCACTGCTGGGAGAGGGGAGCTGCTGATTTGGGGGGTCACTGCTGGGAGAGGGGAGCTGAGTTGCGGGGTCACTGCTGAGAGAGGGGAGCTGAGTTGCGGGGTCACTGCTGGGAGAGGGGAGCTGAGTTGCGGGGTCTCTAATGGGAGAGGGAAGCTGAGCTGTGGGGTCACTGCTGGGAGGAAGGAACTGGGTTGCTGAATCACTCCTAGGAGGGGGAGCTGAGCTGTCAAGTCACTGCTGGGAGAGGGGAGCTGAGTTGCGGGGTCACTGCTGGGAGAGGGGAGCTAAGTTGCGGGGTCACTGCTGGGAGAAGGGAGCTGAGCTGCGGGGGTCTTTAATGGGAGAGGGAAGCTGAGCTGCTGGGTCACTGCTGGGAGGAAGGAACTGGGTTGCTGAATCACTCCTAGGAGGGGGAGCTGAGCTGTCAAGTCACTGCTGGGAGAGGGGAGCTGAGTTGCGGGGTCACTGCTGGGAGAGGGGAGCTAAGTTGCGGGGTCACTGCTGGGAGAAGGGAGCTGAGTTGCGGGGGTCTTTAATGGGAGAGGGAAGCTGAGCTGCGGGGTCACTGCTGGGAGGAAGGAACTGGGTTGCTGAATCACTCCTAGGAGGGGGAGCTGAGCTGTCAAGTCACTGCTGGGAGGGGGAGCTGAACTGCTGAGTCACTGCTGAGAGGTGGGCAGCTGAACTGCTTGATCACTGATGGGAGGGGGGAGTTAAGCTGTTGGACCACTGCAGGGAGGGGAAGCTGAGCTGCTGAGTCACTACTGAAAGGCAGTCAGCTAAACTGCTAAGTCCCTGCAGGGAGGTTTTGGCTGAGCTGCTGGGTATCTTCAGGAGGGGAAAGCCAGCTAGGTCACTGCTGAGAGGAAGGGGGATCAGGGTGTGCTGAACCACTGAGCCACTGCTGGCAGATGAAACTAAGCTGCCAAGTCACGGCTGAAAAAGGGGGTATGCTTCTAAATCACCATTGCAGGTGGGGAGCAGTGTGAACGGAGCTGCTGAGTTACTGTTGGGAAGGGAGAGCTCAGCTGGCAAATCAAATCTAGGAGAGTGAACGGAGCTGGTAATTCACTGCTGGGAGGGGGGAGCAGGATGAGCAGTGCTCTTGAGTCAATTTTAGAAGTTGGGAGCAGGGTCAGCTGAGATGCTCAAAGAACCAATATGATAAACTTTAGTGCCTCTGCTGTGAACCTTGAGAATGAATTGCTGCATAGTTCCTTCAGCTACAGAGGTCAGTAAACTCTTGTTGTGAAGTTCATTGCTCTGTTAAGAATAGTTAATTGTTTGAATATCCAGAACCTGGCCACAAATTCGCTTTAGAAAACATTGAGTCTCACATTTTTGGAGTACAAACAGGTTACACGTGTTACATGGGGGACACATATAACCAATATATGCCAAGTCATGTGATATATTTTCCTTTAACCATATGTCTACTTTAACATAATTATGTGACTCTTTATTTTTCATGTATGTAACTGTAATTGCTGAGCTGAAATTACCTTTCACTTTTTGTTTTCTAGTGTTTTATGTTTGTAGATCACACTGATCTTGTTCTAATGGGTTGCTAATAATAGAGACTTGCACAATAACATCTTGTAATAATGTACAGTGGTTTATGTGTACTACAGGCTCCTTACCAGAGTGAAGAGGTGCTGGGAAGAGTAATGATCTCTACATCAGGTACCTTACCATGGTGAAGGGGTGTTGAGAACAATAATTATTCCTTCATCAAGTACCTTACCAGGTTAAACTGGGTGTTGGGAAGAGTAATCCTCTCCACATCAGGTACCTTAACCGGGTGAAGAGGTGTTAGTCTTCATCTCTACATTGGGTACCTTGCCAAGATGAAGGGATGCTGAGATGATTGGTCATCTAATCATCTTTACTTTGGGTAACTACCAGGGTGAAGGGGTTGTAAGGAAAAACAGTCATCTCTACATTGGGTAACTTACCAGGGTGAAGGGGTTTTGGCAAGAGTAATCAACTTTTACATTGGGTACCTTACCATGGTAAAGGGGTGTTGAGGAGAGTAATTATCCTTCCATTAGGTACCTTACCAGGGTGGAGGATGTTGGGTAGAATAATCATCTCGACATTGGGAACCCTATTGGGTTAAAGGGGGTGTTGAAAAGCGTAATCATTTTTATTTGGGTATCTTACCAATGGAAGTGTTGAGAAGAGTAATTATCTCAGAAACCGTACCAAGTGAAGAGGGTGTTAGGAAAAGTAATCATCCCTACATTGGGTACCTTACCAAGGTAAAGAGAATGTTGAGAACTGTAATCATTTCTACATCAGGTACCTTACTGGGGTGCAGGGAGTATTGAGAAGAGTAGTTATCTCTACATCAGGTATCCTACAAGGGTGATGAGGGTGTGAAGAAGAGATAACATCTCTACATCAGGTGCCTTACCAGGTGAAGGGGCTGTTGGGAAGAGTTTTAACTTTTACATCATGTACCTTACCAGATGAGGAGGGTGTTGAGAAAACTAATCACCTCTACCTCAGGTGCGTAGCCAGGGTGAAGGGGGTGTTGAGAAGGGTACTCATTTCTATATCAAGTAACTTACCAGGGTGAAGGGGGTCTTTAGAAGGCTAATCATCTCTAAATAGGGAAGCTTAAAAGGTTAAAGGGGGCATCAAGCATAGTTATCTCAACACCAGGAACCTTATCTAGTGAAGAGGAAAAGTTATCTTTACATTAGTTACCCTACGAGGGTGAAGGGGCTGTGAGAAGAGTTATCTCTACATTGGTTACCCTACGAGGGTGAAGGGGCTGTGGGGAAGGGTTATCTCTACATTAGTTACCCTACGAGGGTGAAGGGGCTGTGGAGAAGAATTCTCTCTCCATTGGTTACCCTTCGAGGGTGAAGGGGCTGTGGAGAAGAGTTCTCTCTCCATTGGTTACCCTTCGAGGGTGAAGGGGCTGTGGAGAAGAGTTCTCTCTCCATTGGTTACCCTTCGAGGGTGAAGGGGCTGTGGAGAACAGGTATCTCTACATTGGTTACCTACGAGGGTAAAGGGGCTGTGGAGAAGAGTTATCTCTACAATGCATATACCCTACCAACGTGAAAAGGGGAGGTTGAGAAGAGAATTCTATATCAGGTACCTTACCAGGGTGAAGGGGGTGTTGAGAAGGGTAATCATTATATCTGCCACTGCCAGGTTCACAATGAACAAGCTGGTTGCTGACTGAATTCTCTTGTTCTTTATGACGACATGACAAACCAAAATATTCCCAAAGAGAGAGATGACAATTATGACAGAGTAGGCGACTATCAATAAGGCTTTCACGGTCAAGCTCTGTGACTCAGCTTCATACTTTGTGTTGTTCTCGAAGTCCCCAATATCATCAATGTTTATGTCCCCGTTGAAGAGGGATGAGATGTTAGGAAAGCCATAGAAGGCAGAGAAAACGTCGGAGGAGTTCACCACATTGGTCCTCCTAAAGGGCTTAGAGACGTACGGTAGGGAGAACCACATGTGTCTGGTCATTTTAATACATTAGGGCATCAGATAATTCCGTCTACTGCTGTATTCCACAGGTTACCCTGTCCAGGTGTGCAAAACTTTTCCTAAATGGTGATTGTTTGCCCCATGATAATCCCTTTGCAATTACTTTTAGTCCTCCAAAGCAGAACAAGATGTGATTTTTTTTTTTCTCCAATTCCTAAAAACTCTGAACTCCAGTGGATGTTTTCTGTGCTAACGGAAAATGTTCTCCGCCAGTTCCCAGTGGGAAAAAATCCTTTGCCAGAGAGAGAGTGTCTGTGTCTCCTTCCATCTGCCTTGAAGTCAGGACTGGTGTGCATGCTCCTGCATCTTGGTTCTCATAGTGTGCAGGATGGTGACGTTGGTCTCCACCACTCAACAACCAATGGGGGCATTTCTGCATTTAAGTGCTGATTCGAATGCATTACTTTTTTCAAATCGAGCTGTTATTTTTGTCAGTCCTGATTGCTGGAGACGTACAGAGGCGAGCTTCCCCAGCATCCCCTTAGGCGTGCATGTAGATTTCCATTGAGCGCTGCTGGATCTGTTCATTGCTTATACGAATCCAAATCCATGTAAGCAAGTGAGATAGACTATAGATTGTGAGCTCCTTGGGCAAGGAGGGATGCAAGTGTACATTGTCTGGAACATACAAATAAGTAAATGAATAAATCCAGAAGATCTTCCCAGCCAGGCAGTCAACCTGCTGCAGTCTTCTTCTTTTCAGTCTGGGGCTACACTGGCCATTCAATCTCCCCCCTCCTGAGAGATTTAAGTATTTGTTGGTGGTCGGCTCATTAGCAGCATGATGAGTTCAGCATGCATTATGGCTTTTTTGTGTTTTCAGTGTTTTACTTGAGTCGCTTGACTTAATGAATTGTTAACATTTCAAAACCACCTTTATAGTAGACCTTAGACATTTCATTTACAAAATCACCGGTGTTATAAACAGCTGCGATTTTTTTGAAATGTTTAGAAAATACTTTTTTTTGCCTTTTTTTGTCCTTTTTGTTACATGTTGATTTCCTGCAGCCTCTTTTTCTGTCTGCATGTACTCCAGTGATGGCTGTATGGCACTTTCTGATGGCGATGACAATGGACCGCGTCTGCGTAATGTGTGTTGAAATGGCCACTTGTGGTCTTTACCTGAAGCCTATGTGGCAGGTTGCCGATGCCTGAAAACAATTGGCAGACTGGGTCACCCTATAACAGGAGGTGCATGGACCTAGACATTCATGGCAGGATTACCAGGGATTGTTTAAATTAAGGCTGGCCATACATTATACAATTTTCTTGAGATTGTTGCTTTAGATTTACCAAAAACCATATAATAGGAGGTCAAACCCAAACAACACTTTCAGTTGTATCCAATTAGGCAGGCCCTTGCACTACACAGTTGAAGGTAAATCTAAAGGAAATTGGGCAGAAATTGGACAGAAAATTGTGTAGTGTATGGCCAGCCTAAAACTGCAGATTTAAAAAGATTTAAGATGACATACACATGTTAAAGCTCATATCAAATTTTATCGATTGGTTTAATATACACTTTAACCCAGGGCTTAAAATTTCAAGTCCTGAGCTACCAGCCAGGTCTTAGAGTTACTCGCCACCAACAAACACACACAAACAGAGACACCTGTACACACATAGGTATGTACATACACACAAACATGTACACACACGCACAGAGACACATGTACACACACACACACATACAGGCACATGTATACACACACAGGCATGTACAGACACGCATACACACAGATACAGATGTACATACACAGAAATACACACGCACAGACACATGTACATGCATACACAGACACACACAAACACACACGTACACACACACACCCCTATAAAAAGTTGCAATACTTCGTTGTTTACTCACAGAGCTGGGTACTGCACTCTAGGGGGAGGCAGAGAGCACAGCATACACTCCTTCCTTTGCTTTCACTGCACTCAGCTATTGAGCAGTCTGATGGCTCCCAGTGCCAATGACAGATCACGTCTGCTCAGCAAGACAGCCCCGGGGGACACACTCACCCCCACCATAATTTCTACTCGCCATTGGCGAGCAGGTGAGTGGAAGTTTCAAGGCCTGCTTTAACCAACCTATGTTGGAAACCTGAGAGTTCCACAGCATAGGGTGATACCGGAAGTTAGGTTGTTGTAAAATAACCTCAATATTTTGTGTCTTACGAATTAGGACTTATAAATTACAATTTTTATTATGTAATTTTTATTATGAGTTAGGACTTACAAATTATTTTTTTTATTATAAATTAGGGCTTATGAATTGCATTATTGCTATTATTATTTTATGAATTTGGACTTATGAATTATATTTATTATTATTATTTATAAATTATGACTTATTTTTATTTATTTTTAAAAAATGTTTAGTATTTTTTGGATTATGAATTAGGACGTATTTATTACTATGGTTTATGAATTTGTGCAGACAAATTACTTTAATAATAATGAATTAGGACTTATTTTTATTTTTCACATTTTTTTTTTTTGTATTATGACATAGGACATCATAATGATTATTAATCTTATTTATGAAATAGGACTTATTATGTTTTTATTTGTTATTTTTCTTAGATTATTTTTTTTAATAACTATGAATTGGGACTTATGAGATACTTTTAATATTTTATTATATATATATATATATATTTTTTTTTTTTTTTATATGAATTAGGACTAATTACTTTTAATTATTATTATTACGTATTTTCCGGCGTATAAGACGACTTTTCAACCCCTGAAAATCTTCTGAAAAGTCGGGGGTCGTCTTATACGCCAGTGCGAGCCGGGGTGTCAGGGCGGCACTTTTTCGAGGGGCGGCGCGGCGCTGCCCCCCCTCCTCCTCCAACGGTCACTAAGTACAGGGGTGGGCAGAGGGGCTGCTGTACCTTACCTGGCTCCGGTCCCACGACGATCCGGTCCAGGAAGCACGGCTGCTCCTTCTTTCAGTTCGGCCGCTCGATGGTCACGCGGCTGCTCGGCTCCGCCTCCTCACCGGTGATTGGGCGCCAGCACTGGAAAGGCACACAGGCGACTAATCACCGGCGAGGAGGCGGAGCCGAGCGGCCCCGCGAAAATCGAGCGGCCGAACTGGAAGAAGGAGCAGCCGCTCCTCTCCCCCACTGACACTAACGATGGGGCACTATTCCTCCTCCCCACTGACACCAACGATGAGGCACTGTTCTCCCCACTGATACCAATGATGGGGCACTATTCCTCCTCCCCACTGACACCAATGATGGGGCACTATTCCTCCTCCACACTGACACCAACGATGAGGCACCGTTCCTCCTCCACTGACACCAACGATGAGGCACTGTTCTCCCCACTGATACCAATGATGGGGCACTATTCCTCCTCCCCACTGACACCAATGATGGGGCACTATTCCTCCTCCCCACTGACACCAACGATGAGGCACTGTTCCTCCCCCACTGACACCAATGATGGGGCACTATTCCTCCTCCCCACTGATACCAATGATGGGACACTATTCCTCCCCCACTGACACCAATGATGGGGCACTATTCCTCCCACTGATACCAACGATGGGGCACTATTCTCCCCACTGATACCAATGATGGGGCACTATTCCTCCCACTGACACCAATGATGGGGCACTATTCCTCCCACTGACACCAATGATGGGGCACTATTCCTCCTACTGACACCAATGATGGGGCACGATTCTTCTCACTGATACCAATGATGGGGCACTATTCCTCCCACTGACACCAATGATGGGGCACGATTCTTCTCACTGACACCAATGATGGGGCACTATTCTTCCCACTGACTAATGATGGGGCACTATTCCTCACACACTGACACTAATGATGGGGCACCATCATTGGTGTCAGTGGGAGGAATAGTGTCCCATCATTGGTATCAGTGGGAGGAATAGTGCCCCATCATTGGTGTCAGTGGGAGGAATAATGCCCCATCATTGGTGTCAGTGGGAGGAATAGTGCCCCATCATTGGTGTCAGTGGGAGGAATAATGCCCCATCATTGGTGTCAGTGGATGAAATAGTGCCCCATCATTGGTGTCAGTGGGAGGAGTAGTGCTTCATCATTGGTGTCAGTGGGAGGAATAGCACCCCATCATTGGAATACCATACTGAAATAGCATACCATATTGAAATCAAATCTGATGTTTTTTCATTTTTATTTGGTGTGCGTTGGAAGAGGGGTAGTCTTATACGGCGAGTATAGCTCAAACCCTATATTTTAACAGGAAAGTAGGGGGTTGTCTTATACGCCCAGTTGTCTTATACGCCGGAAAATACGGTAGATCTTGTATTCATTATAAATGAGTGGTTAGATTTTTTTTTATTATTGTTCTTGTGTATATTATGAGTATTATTCGTATTTATTAAGTGATTATTAATTATGAATTACGACTGAATTCCTTTCTTTTATTTCAGTAGGTACCTTTGTTCGTTAAAAAATAACAACTGAAATAAGAGTGCTATTGCAAAAAATAAAGAATAAAATGCAGTGATGGTAATGTTCAGTGTATGAATTCCTTTCTTATATCACATGCCTTCACTCAACACATTTATATGCGCAGCACACTGTCCAGCAAATGCGTCAGCGCCAGGGGTTGAGATGAACTATTACACTGCCTTGGGACTTGAGTATTATTTTTTAATCGTATTTTTTTACTTTTTAGCTAACTCTCTTCCCATAATCCCTTTATTACAGAGTATCTGAACTCAAGAACCATAATCTGAT
Source organism: Staurois parvus (assembly GCF_062004578.1). NCBI lineage: Eukaryota > Metazoa > Chordata > Amphibia > Anura > Ranidae > Staurois > Staurois parvus. The sequence continues at coordinate 551,684 of NW_028317950.1, read as the reverse complement.
ATATTGCAGTCTTCCAAGATTTAGATGGTGGCTGCAATATTTTTTATTGGCTTTTTTCCTTTTTATTTTCAACTGGTGATTCAGCTAGTATATCATCCAATAGGGACACATTTTCAGGTGACAGCTGTTTGTTGTGGGAATTGCCATCACTTTTCGAATATTTTCTGTTGCATTTCCAGGACAGAAAGGGAAATCTTCCTAGTGGGATACAGATTGTAAATAATGACTGGATAAGGGTTTGAACCCTTCTGGTTTCTCCAAAACAACCAAAGGATTTCCTTTTACATACACTTTAGAGACAACCACAATTCCCCTTAATTTGCCTTCACCATGGTCACCAATGTCCTGATTTGGGTCTAAATGTAATAGAAAATGAGAGCTCTTGGCCACTTACCTCTATTTGTAAATAAATGGCTGTCACCCCTTAAATCCATCCAGCTCTGGTATGAATTTTAAGGTGGAACCCCATAAAAACAAAAAAATCTATACCAGATCTTTGCTCGAGCTTGCCTTTTACCCTTCACTTTCACCTGGTGATTCTGCCAGTAGCATACTTCAGTTTTAGGATGATATTTCCACATCTACCGTATATACTCGAGTATAAGCCGACCCGAATATAAGCCGAGGTACCTAATTTTACCACAAAAAACTGGGAAAAACTATTGACTCGAGTATAAGCCGAGGGTATCAGTGGGAGGAATAGTGCCCCATCATTGGTGTCAGTGGGAGGAATAGTGCCCCATCATTGGTGTCAGTGGGAGGAATAGTGCCCCATCATTGGTATCACTGGGAGGAATAGTGCCCCATCGTTGGTGTCAGTGGGAGGAATAATGCCCCATCATTAGTATCAGTGGGAGGAATAGTGCCCCATCATTGGTGTCAGTGGGAGGAATAGTGCCCCATCGTTGGTGTCAGTGGGAGGAATAATGCCCCATCATTAGTATGAGTGACACCAATGATGCGGCACTATTCCTCCCACTGACACCAATGACACTTGTTGACACCTGTTGCAGTATGGTGCTGCTGCAGCCAGCATATGTGGTTGCAGCAGCACCTCTGCACTGCACACTTACCGGCTTTTCCCTCACTCGATTTTCGCGGGTCCACTCGGCTCCGCCTCCTCGCCCGTGATTGGCCGCCTGTGTACCTTTCCTGAGCTACAGTTCTGGCGGCCAATCACCGGTGAGGAGGCGGAGCCGAGCGGCAGGAGTGAGGGAGTGGCCGGAGTGGCGCTTCCTGGATGGATCATCGTGGGAGCCAGGTAGGAGACAGCAGCCCTCTGCCCACCCCTGTACGCGCCCCCCTTGACGGAGCCTCGCGCCCCCCCTGCTAGACATCTGCAGATGTTGACTCGAGTATAAGCCGAGGGGGCCGTTTTTCAGCACAAAAAATGTGCTGAAAAACTCGGCTTATACTCGAGTATATACGGTACATTGTTTTCATAAATAAAATCTGACCATTGCAAGCACCCCTCTCAGTGTTAAATGGGTTGCCTCAACCCTCTAACCCTCTAACTGCCACTTTTGCTGGACAGCTTGGTCAATCTGTTAACCACTTTAAGTCCACTCTATAGCAGATTTACTGCCACAGGATGGACGTTCTTTGCAGGTTTTGTACATAGGGGGCACGCATGCACCGCCAGAGCACCACTTCTGCTGTGATTGGACACAGCAGAAGCCGATCAATAGGTGCCAGCCAATGGAGGAGCGCAGGCACCCATTATTGGTGAAGGGACTGACTGGACACAGCACTGCCTATGGAAAAAAGGCAGACCTGTGTTCTGTCAGCGGTGATCTGCCAGATTGCCTAGTAAAACAGCACACACAGTACACAAAACGATGTGGCGCTGTTCCTCTCACTGACCCCAAAGACGGGGCACTGTTTCCACTGACAACAATGAATAGGTGCTGTTCCTCCCGCTGACCCCAGAGACGGGGCGCTGTTCCTCCCGCTGACCCCAGCGACGGGGCGCTGTTCCTCCCGCTGACCCCAGCGACGGGGCGCTGTTCCTCCCGCTGACCCCAGCGACGGGCCGCTGTTCCTCCCGCTGACCCCAGCGACGGGGTGCTGTTCCTCCCGCTGACCCCAGCGACGGGGCGCTGTTCCTCCCGCTGACCCCAGCGACAGGCCGCTGTTCCTCCCGCTGACCCCAGCGACGGGGAGCTGTTCCTCCCGCTGACCCCAGCGACGGGGCGCTGTTCGTCCCGCTGACCCCAGCGACGGGGCGCTGTTCCTCCCGCTGACAACAATGAATAGGCGCTGTTCTTCCCGCTGACCCCAGCGACGGGGCGCTGTTCATCCCGCTGACCCCAGCGACGGGGCGCTGTTCCTCCCGCTGACCCCAGCGACGGGGCGCTGTTCCTCCCGCTGACAACAATGAAGGGGCGCTGTTCCTCCCGCTGACCCCAGCGGCGGGGCGCTGTTCCTCTCGCTGACCCCAGCGACGGGGCGCTGTTCCTCCCGCTGACCCCAGCGACGGGGCGCTGTTCCTCCCGCTGACCCCAGCGACGGGGCGCTGTTCCTCCCGCTGACCCCAGCGACGGGGCGCTGTTCCTCCCGCTGACAACGATGAATAGGCGCTGTTCCTCCCGCTGACCCCAGCGACGGGGCGCTGTTCTTCCCGCTGACCCCAGCGACAAGGCGCTGTTCCTCCCGCTGACCCCAGCGACGGGGCGCTGTTCCTCCCGCTGACCTCAGCGGCGGGGGTGCTGTTTCTCCCGCTGACCCCAGCGACGGGACGCTGTTCCTCCCGCTGATCCCAGCGACGGGGTGCTGTTCTTCCCACTGGCCACCAAGCCTAGGTTATGCTTTACTCCTACTCATGCCAGGATATTTTCTACTCCTATTGGCCACAATCTGTCCCCCCTAAAGTTTGAAGGGCAGTAAACTGGCCCTTTGTTTCAAAAGTTTGCAGACCCCTGGTCTAGATGCTTATACCCCTTCCCAGCCAGTATCATTAATATAGTGACAGTGTATATTTTTGGCACCGATCACTGTATTCATGTCATGGGTTCCCACAAAGTGTCAGTGTCTGACTGTACACCGTGATACTGCAATCCCACTATAGCCGCCATTAGTAGTATTAAAAAAATAAAAATTGCAGTATATATACCGCCATGTATAGGCACTGTAACTTTTGCACAAGCCAATCAATATCCGCTTATTGGGATTTTTTTTTACCAAAAATATATAACCAAATACATTTTGGCCTAAATGTTTATGAACAAATTTTGATATTTTTTTTTTTTTTAAATTTTTATTGTATTTGTTTTATAGAAGACATTAAAAAATTATTTTAAAATTTTGGGGTTTTTTTTTGTTTATAGCGCAAAAAAAAAAAAAACCCAGAGTTGGTCAAATACCACCAAAATAAAGCTCTACTTGTGGATAAATATGAAATAAATTTATTTATGTACAGCATTGCAGGACTGTGCAATCAGGGCTGCTGTTAGAAATTATTGGGCCCCTTGCAGCCAACCTGACAGGGCCCCCCATCCTCACAACAAAAAAAAAAAAGTTTACTATGCTTCACTTATGAATGAACACAGTGAGTGACCAGTACCGATCACTTATTCTGTTTGTCCAGGAATGGAAGGGTCTGGTAAATTACTAGAACCGATCACCTGTATGGTTCTCTGTGCAGCAGCTGAAAGCTAGCCGGGGGGAAGGGGGGGAGAAGAAGCCGGCTTTCAGCTGCTGCAGAGAGAGCTGGCAGGATCGCCGCCACCAACATGCGACAATCGCACGACCGCGACCAACAATAATACGTCACCCCCGTGACGTCAGACCCCAGACCTTCTCACCAAACTCATGACCAAAGGACCGGCCGATCTAAAACCGCGGTGCGACACGCGTAATAAGGCCACACCCAGCTGCATCCTGCACAGCGATTGTCCAGCTAATGGGCTATAATCGGTGTCTGCAGCCTGAATGCGCTTGTTACTGGGTCGGGTTAATTACGCAACTAACCCTCTACTGCCACCACCACTTTTGTTGGAGACTGGAAAACTCCCGTTATCAAATATACACTATAATGATTGAAATATTGATCTATACAACATGGTCCGCAGGCCCATTATACAGAGATTATAACAAACAACAGCGTCTCTTTAAAGGCAGGAATTTGTGAATTGCAAGTAAGCACTTAGAAACAGTTCAACACTTTCAGAAAGAAAGGTTTATTACTAAAAGAGTCAAACAGGTGCCACAAAATATTTACAAAAAGATGTAACTAAGATATATATATATATATATATATATATATATATATATATATATATATATATATGCATATAAAGACCCACAGCACAGCAAAGAGATATTAGGAAGGAAGTTAAAGGATTAAGTTACTTGCCAATACGCCTTGGTTTGTAAGCAGATCCAAGTTGCAGAGCAGAAAGGGTCTTTGATCTCCTCTGTTACGATGTTACGTTTTGGAGATGTGTGCTTGCTTACCTTAGGCTTGCCAGCCTGTCTTTTTTAAAATCCCCCTGCAAGGGAGGTGGCTCTGAATACTGGCCACTACGCTGTTTTGGGAGGGGTCAGTCGGGCGAACTCTGAATTAGAACCAACATCTGTCATAATCCATGACATGAAACATAGGGGAAAAACCTGACTTGAGGAATGTTCATTTCATTCTGTCATCTTTAACTGGTTTTGTGAGGTTACAATCTCTTTCAATTCCTGGGAGAAGCTGCCTTATCTGTTTTATGATGGGTGAGCCTGCACAAGTTCTCGGGTCAGTGCTTCCCAATTCTCTGAGGAAAGCTGGCCTTATCGTGACTTAGGTGAGGAAGGCTACACTTTCGCAGACTGCTCGGCACCGAACTAAGGATGCTTTAACCTGCGGTTGACCCCCTAACCAGCACACACCAGCTGTCACTGGGCCTCTCAGGAAGGGAGGGGGTAGGGAATGAAGGATTGAGAAATACTTCTAATAAAAAAAAAAAAGGTAACTCCGCGTCCAACTCTGATGAGCAAGTTTGCTACAAGAGCCACACAGGGGATTGGTTCCAGTAATTGCCCCACTCACCATTCCTGCCCACATCCGATTCGCCTGGGCCCCCCTGCAGGCCTGGGCCCCTACAGGAGGACTGGTGGTACCCCCTTATCCACAGCCCTGCGTGCAATTTTCAGTAAGTAAAAAAGTAATGCAGCGTTGTATGGAAAAAAAGTGCCTGGTCATGGAGGGGTAAACCTTCCGGAGCTGAAGTGGTTAACCACTGCAAGTCCGGACACTTTCACCCCCTTCCAATCTAGGCCAATTTTCAGCTTTCAGCGCTATCACACTTTGAATGACAATTGCGTGGTCATGCAACATTGTACCTATATGAATTTATTAGCATTTTTGGACAGATAAAATTTAATTTTGGTGGTATTTATCCACTGAGATTTTTATTTTTTTGCTATATAAATGAAAAAGTCCAAACATTTTGAAAAAAAGTGTTTTTCTTATAAAATTTAGCAAATAAAAAAATCTTGCTTCATAAATCTTGGCCAATATGTATTCATCTATCTTTTTAGCAAAAAAATAACCCAAATTAGTTTACAACCAAACAATTTTAATTTGTTTACATTTTTATTTTTTTTTTAATATTTGTTTTTGTTTTTTAACATGCCGTCACTCTAGCAGTACAGTGTCACCATAGTGACACTACTACTTGTGGGGGGTGATGAAGATTTGTTTTTTACACTGATTTGCTTTTACACCCATAAAGGCTGTAAAAGCAAATATTTCTCCTTCTCTCTGGCTGCATTCCTGCAGCCATTGAGAAATACTGTGTGAGCTGTGATTGGTCACAGCTCGTCACATGGTACAAGGCTGTTGTGAATAGTCTTGTACCCAGGGGTGGGCTGACCATTCGAGCACTCAGGCACTGTCCGAGGGCCCGGGGTCAGTAGGGGGCCCCATGAAATGCCCCTGGTACCTTTTTTATAGGCTTTTTTGAGTGTGGGCAAGGACACAGGGGCCCCATGATCCCCTATTGCCCGGGGGCCCCATGAGTTGTCAGTCCACCCCTGCTCATTCACAGATTTCACTAGTAGTAAGCAATGATGTCAGGAAGTGACATCTTGTTTACTACTAATCATGTGATCACTGATTGGCCAATCAGTGATCACATGAATTGGGACTTCACACAGAGGTGTCCCGTACAGCGATCAGTGTTCACGATGACAGCGGGCACTGATCGTGGTGCCGCGTGCTCAGGGAATGGGTGCGAAGGGATGTTTAGAAACGTCCATCCGCATCGGCAGCGTTTCAGTCCGGCTGTTTATGTACATGGGCCAGACGGGAAGAGGTTAAGGGAAGTTGAAAAATAAGACACACTGGCAGGATCAATAAATAAAAAACTCTTGGGGGGGCTCAGAAAAACAAGAACTTCTGTGTTAGTGCTTCTGACAGAGACTTAGGGGGTTATTTACTAAAACTAGAGCGTGCAAAATCTGGTGCATCTCTACATAGAAACCAATCAGCTTCCAGGTTTAATTGCCAAAACTTAATAGAACAAGCTGAAGTTAGAAGCTGATTGTCCACCATGCACAGCTGCACCAGATTCTCACTGCACCAGCTTTAGTAAAACTCCCCCTTAGGCTGACCATACACTATACAATTTTCTGTCCAATTTCTTTTAGCTTTACCTTCAACTATGTAGTGCTAGGGCCTGCCTAACTGTATACAATTGAATGTGTTGTTTAGGTTTGACCTCCTATTATATGGTTTTTGGAAAAATCTAAAGCAAAAATCTCAAGAAAATTGTATAATGTATGGCCACCCTTAGTTTCTTAGTTACTTTAAAGTATAGGTAAACCCTTACATTGTAAAAATAATCCATTCAGTATCAAATAGAAATGAAAGGCAAAACATTTTTGAATATATATAAGAAACATAAATACTTTTTTCCCTATTGAAACACAGAACAGAGAGTTGGGAGAGGAGAAACAGCAGCATACAGAATGGCTGTGCAGGAGCGGGGGGGGGGAGGGGTGAGCAGAAGTCTGATCATTGGAGGAGAGCAAACTGTGTTCCCAGCACAGCTATAAAACTGACCACGCTGTGATCGCATGCCTAGTGTAGTCAGTTTTTAATAGGAAATCAAGAGGGACTGGCAGGAACACTGCGGATTTCACTCAAGGGAAACGGTAAAAAGAGAACAGGAGACTTTTTTTTTTCATAGTGCATGGCACAGCAGGTGCATATCAGGAATATTGGAATGTTGGGTTTACATATTCCTTAATGTTTCTGAGCACAATTCCCCATGATGAACAGATCTCCACTGTAAAGTCTCTGTAAAGTTCCTAGTCATGTGATCTCTTATGTATGTTATGTCAGCAATCAAATTCAGGCTGGAAGTATCCTTGACAAAAAAAGCCTCCTGCCTGCAGATGGCCTTGTAGCCGTAATGTGCATTTGTTTGATATTGTAATTGTGTGGGACAACTGCAGTATTTAAAAAAAGAATCATAAAGCAATTAAAATATCTAAAAAAAAAAATTAAAACAACACAGGGAACATTTTTCTACACCTGTCAGACAATATTAATAACAGTAATAGACAGACCATGATTTTTATTACAACAATGTACTAAAATAAAAGACATAAAAATGGTAGCAAAAAAGGCAGGCAAACTAGTCAGAATTATAGTCATGTTGACCAATGCAGCTGAATTTGGCTTAAATGACCTCTCACCTAAATCTTAAAGATTTAAAGTACACGTGTAACCACCAAGTGCTGCCCATGAGATGAAATACCTTCAGGCCCGATCCAGTGTGGCCCACTTGAAAGTGGCCACTTCACACCGCGCATGCATGCTGTGGCTCCATATCTATAGGAAAGCCTTCTTTATAGGAGGTCTTTTGGAGTACAACTTTTCCTAGAAATGAATAGGTCAACTCGCCCATTCGTAGCACATAGTGACCATTTTCTGGGAAACGCTGGGGGTCTCTGGACGAGGCTTCACTATGAAGATCACTGACTGTAGGGAAGTACTTGCCTCCAAGGTCATCCAGTGCCCAGGGTGAAAAAGGGAAACTGCACCCCACCCCCCCTTAGCACCCTACCAAAAAAAATGCCCTTGGATCAGTGGTGGTACTGGCTGAAAAAATGTCTTTGCATCAGTGGTGTCACTGGAGGGAAAGATGTCCCTGTATCAGTGGTGTCACTGAAAGGAAAGATGTCCCTGCATCCATAGTATCACTGGAAGGAAAGATGTCCCTGCATCCATAGTATCACTGGAAGGAAAGATGTCCCTGCTTCTGTAGTGTCACTGGAAGGAAAGATGTCCCTGCATCAGTGGTGTCACTGAAAGGAAAGATGTCCCTGCATCCGTAGTGTTACTGGAAGGAAAGATGTCCCTGCGTCCGTAGTGTCATTGGAAGGAAAGATGTCCCTGCGTCCGTAGTGTCACTGGAAGGAAAGATGTCCCTGCGTCCGTAGTGTCACTGGAAGGAAAGATGTCCCTGCATCGGTGGTGTCACTGGAAGGAAAGATGTCCCTGCATCGGTGGTGTCACTGGAAGGAAAGATGTCCCTGCATTAGTAGTGTCACTGGAAGGAAAGATGTCCCTGCGTCCATAGTGTCTCTGGAAGGAAAGATGTCCCTGCGTCCGTAGTGTCACTGGAAGGAAAGATGTCCCTTCATTGGTGTCACTGGAAGGAAAGATGTCCCTTCGTTGGTGTCACTGGAAGGAAAGATGTCCCTTCATTGGTGTCACTGGAAGGAAAGATGTCCCTGCATCGGTGGTGTCACTGGAAGGAAAGATGTCCCTGCATCGGTGGTGTCACTGGAAGGAAAGATGTCCCTGCATCGGTGGTGTCACTGGAAGCAAAGATGTCCCTGTGTCTGTAGTGTCACTGAAAGGAAAGATGTCCCTGTGTCAGTGCTGTCACTGAAAGGAAAGATGTCCCTTCATTGGTGGTGTCACTGGAAGGAAAGATGTCACTGCGTCAAGACCAGTGTTTCTCAATCTTTTTTCAGTCAAGGCATGCTCTAAAATTATGATCAGTCTCAAGGCACCCTCTAAAATTATGAACAGTCTTGAGGCCATTCTAAAATGTGAAAAACTATTATAATAGTTTTATATATCGCAGCAACATCCACACATGTTGGACATCCAACATTAGAGGTGATTTATTCTTCCAAAGCAAATACGCTTTTGCACACTGGTACTGACTAGTATACCACTGTTTCTTTTCTCTCTCAGCTCCTCTCCATCACTGAGCTAACATGACCCCAGCACTGATGGAGAGGGGCAGGAGAGAGTCAAACTAGAATGCTGTGCAGGTAGCTGGCATCCTCATCAACTGATGATGTCATTGGTTGTCAGGACACCGGCGGCTATTAGGTTGTAATGGTGCACAATGAAAACCTGTGCCGTTGTAAAACTACATGGCCGGCTTGTTCCACCCACTGGCTTGTATACAATTTTTGGGTAATTCTTAGATATTTTGCCAAGTCACCCCTGAAGAAACCTCATGGCACCCTGGTTGAGAATGGCTGGTCTAGATGATGGGAGACAGTCCCATACCGCTCAGAGCTCACACAGCTAGAGGTATGCTGGTGATGCCAGCTTTAAAAAGATCAGGAATACACACACTTTTCCTTTCCAGCTCATTCTCTCTCTCTTTCTCTCTTTCTCTCTCTCTCTCTCTCCCTCCCTTTCTCTTGTTCTCTCTTTCGCTTTCTCTCATTCTCTCAAAAAAGACATAAGCCCATCCAATTCAACCATAGAAAAAAAAAGTTATAATCCTATACCCCCAGTTGATCCAGAGGAAGGCAAAAAATAACCCAGCAAAGCGTGAACCAATTTGCTCCTGCAGGGGAAAAAATTCCTTCCTGATCCCCCGAGAGGCAATTGGATATTCCCTGGATCAACTTTACCTATAAATGTTAGTATCCAGTTATATTCTGTGTATCTAAGAAATATTCCATGCCTTTTTTGAAGCAATCCACTGAGCTGGCCAGAACCAACTATTGAGGGAGTCTATTCCACATTTTCACAGCTCTCACTGTGAAGAAACCTTTCTGTGTTTGGAGATTACATTTCTTTTCCTCCAGATGTGAAGACTTGCTCGCTCTCGCTCTCGCTTTCTCTCTCGCTCTCTCTCTCGCTCTCACTCTCTCTCTCGCTCTCACTCCCGCTCTCTCTCTCGCTCTCACCCCCGCTCTCTCTCTCGCTCTCACTCCTCTCTCTCCTTCTCTCTCCTCTCTCTCCTTCTCTCTCTCTCCTCTCTCACCTTCTCTTTCTCCTCTCTCACCTTCTCTCTCTCCTCTCTCTCTCCTCTCTCTCCTCCCTCGCCTTCTCCCTCGCCTTCTCTCTCTCCTCCTCCCTCTCCTCCTCCCTCTCCTCCTCTCTCTCCTCCTCCCTCTCCTCCTCTCTCTCCTCCTCTCTCTCCTCCCCCCCCTTTCTCTCTCCCCTTCTCTCTCTCCCCTTCTCTCTCTCCCCTTCTCACTCTCCTCTTCTCTCTCTCCTCTTCTCTCTCACTTCCTCTCTCTCTCGCTTCCTCCCTCTCTCCTCTTCTCTCTTGCTTCCTCTCTCTCCTTCTCGCTCCCTCTCTCCCTCTCCCTCTGTGTCCCCTCTCTCTTCCCCCTCTCCCCCTCTCTCTCCCTCTCCTCCCTCTCTCTCCCTGCCTCTCTCCCTCCCCCTCTCTCCCCCCCCCTCTCCCCCTCTCTCTCCTCCCTCTCCCCCCTCTCTCCCCCTCTCTCCCCTCTCTCCTCCTCTCGCTCTCCCCTTCTCTCTCTCTCTCTCTCCTCTCGCTCCCCTTCCCCCCCTCTCTCCCCCTCTATCTCCTTCTCTCTTTCCCTCTCCTTCTCCTTCTCTCTCTCCCTCTCCTTCTCTCTCTCTCCTTCTCTCTCTCTCTCTCTCTCCTTCTCTCTCTCTCCCTCTCCTTCTCTCTCTCCTCTCTCTCTCTCCTCTCTCGCGTCCTCCCTCTCTCTCTATTTCTCCCCCCCCCTTTCTCTCCCATCTCCCCCCCCTTTATCCCCCCTTTATCCCCCCTCCCCCCTTTATCCCCCCCCCTTTCTCCCCCCTTTTATCCCCCCCCTTTCTCCCCCCTCCTCCCCTCTTTCTCCCCCCCTCTCTTTCTCTCCCCCCTCTCTTTCTCTCCCCCCTCCTCTCTCTCCCATCTCTCTCTCTCTCCCCCCTCTCCATCTCCTTCTCTCCCCTCTCCGTCTCCTTCTCTCCCCCCGTCTCCTTCTCTCCCCTCTCCGTCTCCTTCTCTCCCCTCTCCGTCTCCTTCTCTCTCTCCGTCTCCTTGTCTCCCTCTCCCTCTCCTTCTCCTTCTCCCTCTCCTTCTCCCTCTCCCTCTCCTTTTCTCTCTCCCTCTCCCCCTCTCTCTCTCTCCTTTTCTCTCTCGCTCTCTCTCCTTTTCTCTCTCGCTCTCTCTCCTTTTCTCTCTCGCTCTCCTTTTCTCTCTCGCTCTCCTTTTCTCTCTCGTGCTCTCTCTTTTTTCTCTCTCGCTCTCTCTCCCGCTTTCTCTCACTTTCTCTCCAGCTTTTTCTCGCTTTTCTCTCTCGCGTTCTCTCTTTCTCTCTTGCTTTCTCTCTCCTTCTCTCCCGCTTCCTCTCTCCTCTCTCTCTCCCTCCCTCTCCTCTCCTCTCCTCTATCTCTCTCCTCTCCCTCTCTCCCTCCTCTCTATCTCCCTCTCTAGCCCTCCCCTCTCCCTCCCCTCTCTCTCTCCCTCCCTCTCTCTCCCTCCCTCCCTCCCTCTCTCTCCCTCCCTCCCTCTCTCTCTCCCTCCCCCCTCCCTCCCTCATTCCCCCCTCCCTCCCCCCTCCCTCTCTCTCGCCCCCCTCTCTTCCCCCTCTCTCTCTTTCTCCCCTGCTCTCGCTCTCCCCCCTCTCGCCCCCCCATCTCGCCCCCACATCTCGCCCCCCTCTCGCTCTCCCCCCTCTCGCTCTTCCCCCCCTCTCCTCTCCTTCTCTCTCCTCTCCTTCTCTCTCCTCTCCTTCTCTCGCCCCTCCTTCTCTCTCCCCTCCCTCTCTCTCTCTCTCTCTCTCTCCTTCTTTCATGCTCTCTCTCTCTCCTTTTCTCTCTCTCTCCTGCCCCCCTTCTCTCTCTTCTCTTCTTTTCTCTCTCTTCTCTCCTTTTCTCTCTCTCTCTTCCCTCTCTCTCTCTCTCTCTCTCTCTCTCTCTCTCTCTCCTCTTTCCTCTCCTTCTCTCTCTCTCTCCTCTCTTTTTCTTGCTCTCTTTCTCTTTGTTTTTTCTTTTTTTTAATATTCTGATTTTGTACAGAGCTTTCTGTAGGTGTAATGAAAATGTCATAACTGCGCCTTTCTCTGCATAGCCACTGTAGGACAGATATCGATATATAGTTGGGAGCTCTGATAAAGCTGGTTGACCCTGTAGTCCCTGGTGACCTATTGTGTGCTGTTAGTGCGACAGTCTACGTTATAGGCGTGCAGGAAATGAAAAGGGAACCTGTGCTTCAAAGTTGTGTAGTATTAACGTCTCATCCAGTGGCTCCTCATTGGTTTTCCTCCTCCTTCCATATAGTATGAAATGCTCTGAGTCATTGTCATGGTCAATTTATGCTCAGCTAAACATTGAATAATATTTTCTGTGTAGCCAAATTAAATATCGGCTGCAAAAAAGCAAAGAGCACATCGGAGAAAATGAAAATGGTAGATTATCTAGAAACCAATGTTGATGTATATTGAAAATTATTTATTTATTTATTACATTGATTTTTTTTACAGCACCATCAATTTCCTCAATGTTTTACATATGTATTATACATTCACCTCAGTACAAATAGAGTAATACGACAAAACACATGCACTGACCTTTTCGGTGTTGGTATTTTTGTTATTTGCCATCAATGGGAACTGTAATGATCATTAAGTTAGACTTTCAACCAATTCACTTCTAAAATCGTGACTACTGTCTACAATACTACAACCTTTATTTGAATTTAAGCAAAACCTTAGTCAAAAATACCTCATCCTGTGTCTCCCTCTGATTCTTGCAGTCTCCACTCAACCACTTGACCTTTCCCCAACTTGAGCATGATATGCTGGTAAACAGGACATTGACATTTTTGAAATGTCCCACTCACATTGGCCAGCAGAGGCACTTATCTCTGGTGGCATCCTCATTTTTAGGCAACAACGCGTTTCTGTCTTCCTAGCCTCCTCTCTCTTCATTGGCTGGTGGTGCTTAATTTAAAAGTTACAAGTCCAGGGCTTTGGGCTCATGATAGCATTGGCTTCTTGGCTCATGTGCCTTGCCTTGTCTCTGCTACTGATCCTTGCCTGATATGTTTGTGATTGACTGCCTCCTGTCCTGACCTTTGCCTAGATAACAGGCTACTGATTACACCCTGCCCTGGATAATGAATGCTGAAATACTCCCTGAAATGACTCTTGCTATGTCCTTTGATCCAAAGGGTATTTAGGCTACAACCTTGAAGTGATGGATGTGCTATCAAACCAGCTACCTATAAGTAGAGATGAGTTCATGCAAACTCTGAACGCGTAGTTCTAGCAAAACCCCAAACTCTGCTCCCTTTTTTTATTTTCCACGCTGTGGGTGGGTTATTCCTGCCTGGCAGCTCATGTAGAGGCAGACTATGTAGCGGAAATGATTGGCTAGAGATGAGTTTGAAGGATGTACAAGCTCATCTATACCCATTGCAAGAGCTAGAATACTGAAGTCTGTTACTGTTGTTGCTGATCCAGATTGCCTGACTATTCTCTGATCTTGGTAATCTTCCTTGCTGAAATGAACTGTCTGACTACTCTTTGCTTGCTGCCTGCTAAGACCCCTGCCTGAACTTGACTGCTTTTTCATCTCCAGCTTTGTTTACCTCCCACTCAGGGGCGGATTGACCATTTGGAAACTCGGGCACTGCCCGAGGGCCCGGGGTCAGTAGGGGGCCCCATGAGATGCCCCTGGTACTTTTTTCATAGGCTTTTTTGAGTTTGGGCAAGGACACAGGGGCCCCATTAACCCCTATTGAGGGCCCGGGGTCAGTAGGGGGCCCCATGAGATGCCCTGGTACCTTTTTCATAGGCTTTTTTGAGTTTGGGCAAGGACACAGGGGCCCCATGATCCCCTATTGCCCGGGGGCCCCATGAGTTGTCAGTCCGCCCCTGCTTCCACTCATTGCGAACACGAACTGTCTGACTTCTCTTTGCTTGCTGTCAGCTAATACGCCAATACCTTTGCTAGGCCCAAACCACACTCTGTCTCTACACCATAGTCCTGCTGTACCTGCTAGCCCCTGGTGGTTATCCCAGGGGCCACTCTTGTCCCTCTGTGGTGAAGATTTCCAGGGACTGCTAGGGTTTTCAACTCGTATCTACCATAATTGGCTCTGGTGAAGACCGACTGGTTCTTTGATTCCACACTCTGGGAAAGCCCATGTCACTTGCCAGAGGGAATCACAACTTACGTGTTGCTATTGTGCTCTCCTGTACCCCCCCCCCCCCAATGCATAAGATCTGGAAATGCTTACTATACCATGGTTGCACTATGGCAGAACAGGTTGTGGGTGCAAAATTAGTGGATGTCAGTGGAGGGAACTTTTCGATTCTTTCTGAATTTCAGAACTATTCTAGTGTGTTCTTGGCTAATTTTTCTCCTAACATAAAAGATTCTGTCAAGATTATTTTAGGAATGTTATTACAAAAATGTAATTAATACATGCCTTGATGTAATCTTTGCAGAATTAGGCTAATTAAATGTAATTATTTCCATTGATTACCAGTATTTAAAGGAAAAAATTATCCTTTTCACAAAGAGTATTTAATTTTTTTTATTTAGAAACATGGGATCTTGTAACAATCTGTTTACATGCACTGTACTCGTATTTAGAACTAATACAAATTATTGAGCAAATCTCAGTTCTCAAATCTCAATTATTTGCATTTTCTATATTCTAGAAAAGGAATATTGAGATTATTATTTTTTTGCCACAGAGTATTATGTAACTAGTACAAAAAGGTAAACCTGCATTGAGTCAGATCTGATGAGATTTGAATACTGTTAACCTTGACTTTGTCCTGGTGTAGGTGCTATGGTATGCATTCAAGGCATTTCTTATAGGGGGTCAATATCAGTTTACCATTGATAGGGTGCAACGAGAGCTATGGACTAACTAGGAGAAAGCAGAGACTGAGACCCATAGATTATAAATGGCCTTGCTAAGACATTCTTTTCCATTGTGACTCTGCCACAAGAAAATAAATTGCTAACTCCAAGGATTGTTGAGAAAGGGGCAAAAAAAGTTGATGGCTTTGTTGGTGAGAGAGCAGACTGTTTCATCCAGTATTCTCCAAAATTCAGATCCAGTTGATGACTTTTTGACAGACCCAATACATAATAACATACAATATTCCTTCTACTACCAGAGTTTGTACAGCTCTAGGGAACGCTACACCAATGACAAACTTAAGACCTACAAGGAAGATGTGGACTTCCAAACCCTTACTCCCACCTATTGAGCTCAACTTGATGCCCTGATCACGCTGGAGGAAGTCCAAACTGCCATCTCTATTCTCCAGTCCAGTAAAACACCCCAAACACATGGACTACAGGTAGAATTTTGCTGAAACCTACACTGAAGAACTAGCCCCGAAGTTACTGTAGTCACTACTGTCCTTACTGAACCAAGGGTCTCTCCTTGCCTCCATGACGGAGGGTCCTTAAGCCTGGCAGGAACCCCAATTTGTCCTCAACTTATCAAATTCTTTTGTACTAAATGTAGATAATTTGCTCACTAAAATTTTGGCTAATCGAGTAAACCCTGTCTTTTCAGCCTTAGTTCCCACAGACCAGTTAGGATTCATGCCAGGTAAAAGCATAGACATTAACTTTCAAAGTTTGCTCATCCATATTGACATTGTTTGGTCCAGAGAGAGAGCATTATTACCCTATAACAGGAAGTGTATGAAAAAGAAACTTCATGGCAGGGTCATCAGGGATTATTGTCCATGCCATGCCAAACAAAAAGGGAGAAGGCTACTTTGCACCCCTGCAATGTAAGAGGTTGTATTTGTCGAGAGGTAACTTTCTGAGCTGTCCTTCAATGGACTGCGTGAACCATAGAAGAACCAAAGTCATAAGGCATTGACCGGATTAAAGAAACTACACGGAGCAAATGGAAAGACTCTTTAGGCAAAGCTGGCGATAAATCCCAGATAAATTATGTCAGTAGAGATTTTCCCAGCAGCGAAAAAGATAATAGAAAAGTAAAAAGCAATTATTTTGAATTGTTAGCAAAGACATTTGCAGAAAAAAAAATGATTTTTATCAGAGCGGGATTTATTCTTTGGTGGCAATATCTCTGCTTGGAGAAGGTCAGGTCCATTGTATATCAGAGAAAGAAAAGGAAAACCCCAGTATCCCTGACAGACATAGCTGACATCGAAAATCACAAAGAAAAATATGTTGCTACATTTAACTGATGAGGTGAAAAAGTATGAACTCTGACAGATAAAATTAATGGTTAAAGCAAGTTGTTTGGAAAATACTGGCATCACTAAAATAAATATAGAGGAATTCCACTTTTGTTAAAGAATTCCAGGTATGGTATTTTATACATAGTTACACTGTTCCAGCTTCCAGGGCTTTTCTTTTCAGCGGTAACGCTGGGGAACGTATCTTCAGCACTGAATGTGTATAATGGCAAGGAATGCTGGGGTGTGCTGGAGGATCTATTGTTGCTGGTGGGGATCTACTGTTGTGGGAGAGGTCGATTGTTGCTGCCTGTTAGAGGGTCTATTGATGGCTGCCAGGAGATCTGTTGTTGATGCTAGGGACCTATTGTAGCTTGGGTGGTATTTTGTTTTCTTGTTATCATTAACAAATTACGTAGCACCACAAAATTATACATTGTTATGTAATCTCTAAAAGGGGTGGTACTGGGAGGTGGGTAGGAGATGGAACAAAGGAATGGTGTGTGGAGGTGGGTAGGGGGGGGCAGAGATGTAGATTTCCCTGGAATATGGAAATCGCCACTACCTTAGTGTTCTCCCAGCTTCCAGATACCATGCCGAGTTGCTGGCCTGCTGCATTGTGAACACAGGAGGATGGCCACTCTGAATGAACACCAGTCAGAGAATACTTTGCCTCTTTTGAATTAATGCAAAGTGTTCTCTGGTTGGATGAGGTGAAAGAGCAGGTCATAATTTCCCCTGGCTAGTGGAGATCACTGTAGTAGCGATGTCTACTACAATGACTTCCAACTTCCAGGGGGATTGTCCAGGTATGGTGTAAATGTGTGTGTAATATATATATATTATATAGTTACATTGGTCCAAGCTTGTCCGCAGTCTTAACTCCTTGATGGACTTTCTCACAGCTACATCTATAAGTCTACCAAGTCTATATATCTACCAATATCATTAGGTCACAAGGCAAGGGACAGCAGCATCATTTTCTTCACTCTTCCACTGGCTCGAAGGAGCAGTCTAAGGGTGTCTTTTTGTGATGGGAACCATCAACCTGAATGGCGTGAGAGGAACATGGGATACCCCAAAGCTGATGAACTGAACAGTTTGGGACATTTTTTGTGCAACTCAAGCAAGCTAGAGAAATGTCCTCACAGAATCTCTAATACTGATGGCGACTATGACTTCTCCTCAAAAGATCAAAGGCTACACAGGATCATCTTTTGCCTCCTTCCGATATCCACCAGACACTCCCCAGTGAAAAGATTCAGACTCGCTCCACTAGGAAAGCTGGGTATTTATCCCCCCAACTTCCTCCTGGCTGTCTTCAGGGAACTTCACCAAACTTATATGACTCCAGGACTCTCCAGCTGCGTATTTTAGCTGGTACCTCGATGTCCGCTTAGGAGCACCTCCAGACACACTGCACAGAGGTCTGTTTCAGCAGGACTGGACCCAGGAACTCTGCTGCTCCTGTCTCAGGATCCATACTATTTATGGGCTCTCCAACCAGCTACTGGGCACACCCCCCAGGGATTGGCTGGAGTTGCCTCCTTCCGATATCCACCAGGCACTCCTCAGTGAGGGAGATTCAGCCTCAATCCACCACAGGACAGCAGGACCCCCCCCCCCAACTTCCTTCTGGCACTCTCCAGTGAAATTCTCCAAACCCAAACCGACTCCAGGACTGAGCTTGCAAATAGGGCCCCCAGCTAAGACTTTTATCTAGGACCTTGATGTCTCACTAGGGGCACCTCCAATAGTCCTGCACAGGGGTCTCCTCCAGCAGGACTGAACCCAGGAACTCTACTGCTCCTATCTCAGGCCCCAGACTATTTATGGGTTGTCCAACCACCTACTGAGCATGCCTCCCCAGGGATTGGCTGGAGTTCCCTAAATATTCAGGCTGCTTACTCTGTTCTTCCTCTCACTATAATTCTAGAATCTTCTAGAACAGGGGTCTCCAAACTATGGCCCTCCAGGTGTTGAGGAACAGCAAGTCCCATGAGGCCTTGCAAGACTCTAACAGCCACAGGCAAGACTCCCAGAGACAGAGGCATGATGGGACTTGTAGTGCTTCAACAGCTGGAGGGCCATAGTTTGGTGACCCCTTCTCTAGAATACAGGGGGAAGCAATCACAACAGCAGCCTGTTGGACACTGAGTAGGCCTGAATAATCAATCCATGCTCCACTGACAACAGTGGCACAAACTAAAGCTGTCAATTACCTGGTCCCAGCCAGTAATTACTCGCCAGTGCCCAGTGATTTCTGAAGCTCTCTGACAGGGAGGAGGACTGTTTTGTTTTGTAGCCCTGTTTTGGGGGGGGGGTTATGTGAAATGGCCCACACCAAACAAGCTATGGCGCTAACCTGTATATGAGTAGGCAATCCTGAGCCTTCGCTATATGGAAGAGGGGGTTGTGATAATACAAATGGCAGTGCCTCCACCTAGAATAGGGATCCTGCAATTGAGGAGACTCACCCCTTTCTAGGAATGTAACAGGTAGACAACTTAAAGTAACTATACATAGCAGTATTAATGCACCCAGCTTATATTTCTAACATGAAAACATGTCACCACACCTGTATGAGATTAATGCAAAGTTTATATAAAGCAGCCACTTAAAACAGGATGCATAAGAATAACATTCAGGAATTACAATTTACCATAAATTGGGAGGTTGCAATTATAACCGGGTATATGTGCATGTGGTATACAGAATACCTCCAACCATGGGTTATAGCGCAGTCCGGTTGCAGGGGCCCCTGGAGAGGTGAGAGTCAATAAGATGCATGCTTCCACTTTAGATGCTGTGATGGCGTCCAAGTAACATGCGGATGATTGCACTGCTTGTCTGAAGATCAGCGATGCATCACCTAAAAGGATAAAATGCCTATTTAAGCAAAGAGGCTGCAAAGATACACTGCAATTAACAGAAAGTTCACCTGACAGTCTTATGCAGGTGAAAACACTGATCTATATATATATATATATAGACAACTATAAGGATTCTGCAGTGTGTAAATAGAATAATGATAATGAACCACAACTCTCTCTCTTACAGAGATATTAGGGTTCCTATACAGAAGTTGAAATATAACAGAGGCAGACCTAATCTGCTTCAGTAACAACTAGATAGATAACAGCCTTGTTAATCTGGATCATTACTCACAGAATCACCATACAGTTCTCCCCAGATACACAGCACATGGCAGGCTGGCACCCTCTGCCTGATACTTCCTGGAAAACAACTATATAACATCCTGGGGTTTCTTGACCTCCTTGTAGGGGCAGGAAGCACACCTAGGGACTTGTCTGTAATGGGACCTCTATGGTAGTGGCTGTATATGGATGTAAACATACCACAACTAGTGTATAAAATAACAGTTCCCTACACTCTCCCCCTGGTGAAACCTTTACGTCCCGTCAAAGGAAGCTCAAATTATATACAATAATGAAATTCAATTTCAAATACACAACGTTGTCCTCTCTCCATTACAATGGTTTGCTAAAGAAAACAACAGATTAGTATAAATACATGCCAGGTGATGCAAATACAGGTAGCATATTGACCAGATTAGATACTGCCCCTACCCAGGCATGGTATAGATGGGGCTGAGAAATCATCATAAGTCAAAACAGGTGGTGGATGTCTAACCCTTCCTCCTCTACGCACTTCCCTATGAGGTAATCCCTGATTTTCAGGTACTGAATGAGGGCTTTGTGTCATGGGAAGAGATGGCACTGATTGTGGAGTAGAACTAGATCCTTGGTTAGGCGTACTCACTGATTCAGGCACAAACTCTGGAGATCTAGGGTTCAGTGACTCTCTTGGAAGAGGAGAAGCTGTTGGGCTCTGAATCTCAGGAACTACAGTCCAGTCACTCTCATTAGAGTCAGGAGGGTCAGTTGTAATGTTAGCCTGAGGTTGTGGGGAGTCCCTTCCCACAGTATCTTCTGAGTCATCATCATCAGTGACTTGAGGAATAGGGAGCAAATGGTTTTGATGCCAAGCTTTTACTCTACCTTCTGGTCCCTTTATTTTGTACACTGGAAGTCCAGGTAATTTGCTCACCACTGTAAAAATCTCATTCCTCCATCGGTCAGCTAATTTATGCTTCCCAGAAGGGCCCAAGTTTGTAAGCAATACCTGGTCACCAGGTTTCAATTCTCTGTATCTCACACGACGATCAAACCTCCTTTTGTTCCCTTCATTTATCTTGGCAGCATTTTCTTCAGCCAAACGATAAGCTGACTTAAGGGTATCTTTCAGACGAGCTACATACTGATAGTGACTTTGATGATCGACACCATCAGTGGAGACCCCTAGCAAGAGGTCTATTGGCAGTCTAGGCTCCCTTCCAAACATTAAGAAATAAGGGGAGAATCCCGTAGTCTCATGTCTTGTGCTATTGTAAGCATGAACCATGGCTTCAACTTTACGACTCCAAGTACGTTTATCATCAACCTGTAGAGTACCTAACATATCAAGCAAAGTTCTGTTAAATCTCTCAGGGAGAGCATCACCTTCAGGGTGATAAGGGGTAGTCCGGCTTTTATGGATGTTGAGCAGTTGAAGTAATTCCTTAACTAGTCTGCTCTCAAAGTCTCTTCCCTGATCCGAATGCAATCTGTGGGGTAAGCCATAGTGGATGAAATACCTCTCCCAAAGCACTCTGGCGACTGTCACTGCCTTTTGATCCTTGGTAGGAAAAGCTTGTGCATACCGGGTGTAGTGATCAGTCACTACCAACACGTTCCCAATTCCTCTTGAATCATTGTCAATGCATAGAAAATCGATACAGACCAAATCCATGGGGCCTGAACTCTGTAAATGTCCCATTGGGGCAGCTCGAACTGGGAGGGTTTTTCGTCTCAGACAACGGAGGCACCTTCTACAAAGGCTAGTAACAGTTTCTCTCATTCTGAGCCAATAAAAGCGGTCCTGAATCAAGCCATAGGTCTTCTCAGGCCCCAAATGACCATGATGATCATGTAGACTTCTGAAAACCATCTTTCGAAAACAATAAGGGAGAACCAGTTGACGTCTCCCTGGGTGGTCATGATACAGAGTCACATGGTAGAGTAGGCCCTTTTCAATCCTGAATTTATCCCAGTCTCTCAGAAATGAGCTACATTCAGCAGGCAAGGTTTTCTTCAATATCTCTGGATCATTAACACTAACTGCTCTATATAAAGGTCCAATCAAAGGGTCAGCCTTTTGACTCTTAATCATTTGCTGAGGAGATATAGAACAGTTCTCAAATGAGCCTAGGGCTGCTGGGTAAGCAAACATGTCTGGTACAGCATCAGGTCCACTTCCTATGGAGTCTATGAGCCGCATCTCTGAGAAAGCCACGTTATCGTCCACTACTGCTGCCATAGAACATAGTGCTCCAACACCAGGACCAGGGACTTCCTCCCATTCATTGTCTTCAGAGACAGGCGGTAACCCAGGGCGTCTGGATAACGCATCTGCACCAATGTTCTTTGGACCAGGTTTGTATTTCAAGGTGAATTGATAATTTGATAGAGCAGCCAACCAGCGATGCCCAGTGGCATCTAGTTTTGCTGTGGTTAAGACATATGTCAAAGGATTGTTATCCGTTCTTACTTCGAAAGCTGCTCCATAAAGATAATCATGTAACTTATCGACAATAGCTCATTTGAGAGCTAAGAATTCCAACTTGTGAACTGGGTAATTGCGCTCGCTAACTGTGAGGCTTCGGCTGATGAAGGCGACGGGTCGCAACCCAGCTGGATACTCCTGGTGCAACACTCCACCCAGTCCTTCAAAGCTAGCATCTACATGGAGAACATACGGCTTTCGAGCATTAGCATAGGCCAGAACGGGTGCCTCTGTTAACTTCTTCTTTAACTGAATGAAGGCATCCTCGCAGGCTGAAGTCCACTTATCGCCAAAAGGATTTTTGGTGGATTTCTTCTGTTTTTCTTGACCGCTCGAATCAGTCTTCAACAAGTCATGTAGGGACTTGGCCACTTTCGAATATCCTTCTACAAATCTGCGGTAATAACCACAGAATCCAAGGAATGAACGTAACTCTGTGATATTCTGAGGTCGTGGCCAATTCACAACTGCTTCAACTTTGGCAGGATCTGTGGCCACTCCTTCAGCAGAAACAATGTGGCCTACATAGGTAACAGATGAACGGCAGAACTTACACTTGTCTGAAGACAACTTCAGCCCTTCCTCCTTTAGACGATGCAACACTCGCATGAGACGTTCTTCATGTTCCTCCAATGAAGCTCCAAACACAATAATGTCATCGAGGTACACAAGACACTCTCGTGGCACTAAATCACCCAAAACGCGTTCCATTAATCTTTGAAATGTTGCTGGTGCACCCCTTATGCCTTGTGGCATGCGGGTAAACTGATAGAAGCCCAAAGGACATATGAAGGCTGTTTTCTCTTGGTCTTCAGGAGCCATTGGAACCTGATAGTACCCTGACCGCAAATCAAGAACTGTGAACCACTGATTTCCATTCAGAGCTTCCAAAGCCTCTTCTATCCTGGGTAGTGTATACTGATCAGGTATTGTCCTTCAAATCAGGGTTCGATAGTCCACACATAGGCGAATAGATCCACACTTCTTTCTTACCACAACAATAGGTGAAGCATAAGGACTTTTACTATCCTCAATGATCCCCTGATCTTTCATCTGATGTAAGGTCTGTCTGAGCTCATCAACATCCTTTGGAGCTATCCTTCTGGGCCTTTCCCGGAAGGGAGTGGCATCTGTTAGCCTGAAAGTGTGTTGAGCACTTTTGGCACAGCCTACATCCATTTCATCCATAGAAAATACTTCTGGTAATCCTGATAACTGCTGTGTCAATCTGTGAACCCAAAGCTCTGATAAGTTTGGATCAGTCAGATCAAATTCAACAGTAGGAGCGGTACCTTCAACTTGCACTTTGCACACTTCAGCATAGGGGTTAACACCAAACACAGGATAGCAATGGGCTACCTTTTGGTAAGGATCAATTACAACGGGGTAAGGTGAACAGTTTCTCACAGTCACAACTGTAGATAGGTCCACTCTGGCCCTCCAGTCTTTCCTTTCAGGAATCACCTTCCACCCCTCTTTGTTGATCATCTCTTCAGGTGTTTCCATAAGGACATAACTGCCATCTCCAAGTAGCTCAGGAGCAATGCTGGAAGCAACCCTTAGTATTCTCTCTCCCCCTGGAGGAATTTCCACTGCATGCCTACCGATGTGATACACCACTCCGTGTTGATAGCCAACAGAGAGGACATTACAAAGCTCTTTAAGATCAGAAGACAGTTCAATTTGATCAAAAGAAGCAGTTCGACCTCCTTCAAGAAACTTCTGAAAAGCACAGTGTACTGCTTTACAATTAGTACCTAATATCACAGGAGCGGCATTGGAGTCCCCAGTGTCGGGACACACAAGTGCAGTGATCTCCATGGGAGGAACACCTTTGTCCTCTAAACCAGGTACAGTAACAATTATGCGCAGGCTTCCATCAACAGGGTATGACTTAGAGTTCAACCCCCACAACTTCATCTGTCCAGTAGATTGAAGTGGTGTGTTGCTCAAATGCTTCTGATAGAAGGAACGATAGATAAGGGTAACTTGAGACCCAGTGTCAAACAAAGCTGAAGTTTTAAGTCCGTTGACAGTAACGTTAACAATGGACTTGGAGCCTATGATAGGCTGTTTTGATCCTGACTTTGAATATTTCAGTCGTCCTTTGTGCTTTTGTACAGGGAATGACACACTTTGCACCGTTCCCTCATAATCGTCATGACATTGTCTAGCTGAATGGCCCGTCTGACCACACCTGAAGCACTTTCTAGAGTCTCTCCCTCTGTGTAATGCAACGGGCTTGTTAATGGAAGACTTGGACCAAGTGAATTCAGGTTGATCATTTTGAACAGGACGAGAAGGGAGGTCCTCTTTAAAAGGTTGTTTCACTTTCTTAGGGGTGCTAAACTGAATGTCAGCTTCCAATTTCTTCACTAACTTCATTAGTCCATGAAGAGGAAGATCATCATCAGATAACTTCACTTTGAGGAGCTGTGCGAGAGGATGATGAGGTAACAACCCCCGTACTAATTGACTAGTTCTCATTGAATTCACTGCATCAGGATGTATTGCAGTGTGATACACCAGACGTGACAACAGTAACTGCAATCGATTAATGAAAGTGGAAACACTCTTTCCTTCTTTCTGACGGGTCATACGATAGTCAGCAACCATCTGTTCAAGGTCATAGTATGGTTCAAAATGGTCAGACAGTACTTGTATATAGTCTGTTGCACTTACCCCCTCATGGGTATCTCGATACAAGCGGATTAGTTCTGCTGCTGGAGATCGCAGACTTTCCATAACACGCTGACGCTTGCCTTCCTCTGAGCAGGACCATTCTTTCAAGCATTGAAGGGTGTGCTCTTTCCAAACTTCGAAAGTTTCTTCTCCTTGTGGTACAGGAACATTACCAGAGAACACTTTTAGCTTTCTATAATGTGCCGCCTGTAACCCTTGTGCTAGCATCTCAGTCAGTTGATTTAAAGTGCCAACAGCATTCTCACTAGATTGTGAAATATTGACATCTTCCTGAAAAGAATAGTTAACTGGCATTTGTTCTTCTTTTACACTGACGTTTTGTGGGACAGAGGGAAGGTACCTCCTTCTATGAATAGGTTGAGGGCGCCACTTTTCTTCGTGTTGCTCCTCCATGACTGACTATTAAACCCACTTCGATCTCAGCAGTGCCTCCAAATGTAGCCCTGTTTTGGGGGGGGTTATGTGAAATGGCCCACACCAAACAAGCTATGGCGCTAACCTGTATATGAGTAGGCAATCCTGAGCCTTCGCTATATGGAAGAGGGGGTTGTGATAATACAAATGGCAGTGCCTCCACCTAGAATAGGGATCCTGCAATTGAGGAGACTCACCCCTTTCTAGGAATGTAACAGGTAGACAACTTAAAGTAACTATGCATAGCAGTATTAATGCACCCAGCTTATATTTCTAACATGAAAACATGTCACCACACCTGTATGAGATTAATGCAAAGTTTATATAAAGCAGCCACATAAAACAGGATGCATAAGAATAACATTCAGGAATTACAATTTACCATAAATTAGGAGGTTGCAATTATAACCGGGTATATGTGCATGTGGTATACAGAATACCTCCAACCATGGGTTATAGCGCAGTCCGGTTTCAGGGGCCCCTGGAGAGGTGAGAGTCAATAAGATGCATGCTTCCACTTTAGATGCTGTGATGGCATCCAAGTAACATGCGGATGATTGCACTGCTTGTCTGAAGATCAGCGATGCATCACCTAAAAGGATAAAATGCCCTATCTAGCCTTACTCTTTGTCCCTATCCCTAAACTGGGCTGTCACTGCAACCGGGCCTCTATCTGTCTAAGTGGCCATCGGATGCCTAACCTACCTCTAGCCTAATCTATCCAACGCTCCCTATACTAATCCTAGCTAAAGGGAGATCCAGACCAATAAGGATGCTATAGCTTTAAGCAAAGAGGCTGCAAAGATACACTGCAATTAACAGAAAGTTCACCTGACAGTCTTATGCAGGTGAAAACAATGATCTATATATATATATATAGACAACTATAAGGATTCTGCAGTGTGTAAATAGAATAATGATAATGAACCACAAATCTCTCTCTTACAGAGATATTAGGGTTCCTATACAGAAGTTGAAATATAACAGAGGCAGACCTAATCTGCTTCAGTAACAACTAGATAAATAGCAGCCTTGTTAATCTGGATCATTACTCACAGAATCCCCATACAGTTCTCCCCAGATACATAGCACATGGCAGGCTGGTACCCTCTGCCTGATACTTCCTGGAAAACAAACTATATAACATCCTGGGGTTTCTTGACCTCCTTGTAGGGGCAGGAAGCACACCTAGGGACTTGTCTGTAATGGGACCTCTATGGTAGTGGCTGTATATGGATGTAAACAAACCACAACTAGTGTATAAAATAACAGTTCCCTACAGTTTATTAACAGTCCTCCTCCCTGTTGGCTCGGGCACACTGCTCTGGATGGCACAGCCATCCAGAGCAGTGTGATTACAGTGAAGCACACAGAGACCACCCCCTAGTAAAACACTCCCAGCAAAAGGTAACCCTTTTGATTACCCTCGTGTTAACCCCTTGTGCCATTAGTACAGTGTCAGTGCTTTTTTTTTTTTTTAGCACTGATCACTGTATTGATGTCACTGGGGATGTCAGTGGCAGTTAGCCCCCCCCCCCCCCGTGTCAGAATGTCCGCCGCAGTCCCGCTGCTATAAGTTGCTGATCGCTGCCATTACTAGTAAAAATGTAAATCCTAATATATATACACCGCCATTTTTAAATGCTAGAACTTTCACTTTAATTAATTTACACGTATTGGGGATTTTTTTTTAGCAAAGACGTGTCACAGAATACATTTTGGTGTAAATTTAGGACGAAATTTGTTCTTTTAAATTTTTTTAGTGGCCACGTTTAATAGCAAAAAGTCAAAAATATATATTTTTTTTCAAAATTGTTGGTAATTTTTTTTCATAGCACAAAAAAATAAAAACCACACATGCAATCAAATACTCAATTAGCGGGAAAAACAGGATGAAAATTTAATTTGGGTGCAGCGTTGCATGACCACGCAATTGGCAGTTAAAATAATGCAGTGCCGTAACGCAAAAAAATGGCCTGGTCAGGAAGGGGGGTAAATACTCAGGAAGACAAGTGGTTAAAAAAGAAAAAAGAAAAGTTACAGAAAATGTTATTTTTTTCCAGCCTTAATAATTTTTCCTTTTGTGTAAAATTCTGTTTTTATTGTTTTATTTCAGCAGAATTTTGTTAATAGTGGCGCTGTTTGCATCCAAATATATGGTGAACCAGGACTGTCACAGTTAAAAGTAAGATGCCATTCTGAACATTGAAGTCACTAAGTCAGTGCAACAATTACACGTTAGATTTATATCTTTACAGTCTCGGTTTTATATTCTGGTGCACAGACTCAGCAATCAGATCTTTGTCTTTAGTGCGACAGGTTAATTTATACCTCAGTGTGATAATCCATGACATGTCGGTTGGAGACCTAAATTACCATACATTGATCATATCCTGAAATCAAGGAGAGACACGAAGGTTAATGACAAATTCTCGATTCTTAAATTGAAATCAGTAAGGTTCCAAGTTCACATAAATGTATTTTTTTCACAAAGTTTAGATATTGCACCGTATTTACCAGAAAGTCTCTGTGAAGTCTTCAAAATCAACAGTAGTTATGGAGATAATCACTAAAGTGCTCAGCGGTAACTTGAATATTAATAAAATATTCTGATGGCATTGTCCTAACATAAGGGTCTATTTATTAACCTTAAAATTGCTTCCGAATTCCCACAGCCGTCACAAAAAAAAACTACTTTGCCTATGGTTTTCCACCTCATCTAGTGGTCAGAGCCAGGAAGAGGACAGGATCTGGTTTGTGCTGGAGACCCCTCTGGAAAGACTAGATCATTAGATTGTGTTGTGGGTGGGTGATTATGTGGGCAAAGAGCAAGAAGTTCCTTCCAGTAGCTCGTGCCCGATGGTGGTGGTAGACCTTCTTGGGGGCTTGGGCTGCTACCTTTCTGATACGTCCTTATGGTTGTTTATGCGAGAAGTCTTGGGTAGGATCGAAGGAGCTGGTAGAAAAAAAAATTGCAGTAAAATGTTTGATTAAAGCTGAAGTTAGGCTTAAAAAAAGAAAAACTGTCACATCACTTAACCTGTAATGAAGGAGGTCTGTGCAGGCAGCTGGATCCTGGAGAAATCGTCACCGCAGGTTAGGATAGAAGGAGTGTCCGGTGTCCATAAAACTGCAGCTTTGATGTATGGTTCATAAGACATTTATTAAAGATATAAACATGTACATCAAGCCAACATGTTTCGGGGGAATGGTCTCCCCCCTTCTTCAAAGATGTTGCTGCTTGCTTTTGGATGGTAATTGTTCCCAAAATTTTTCGGTACATGCCTAGCCGGCACTCTGCCATTCTGCTTTCTAAAACCTCATAATCAATATATAATTTTGGGAACCATTCCCATCCAATAGCACGCAACAGAAGAAGGGGGGAGTCCATTCCCCCAAAACATGTTGGCTTGATGTACAGGTTTATACTTTTAATAAACTTCTTAAAAACCATACATCAAAGCTGCAGTTTTAAGGACACCAGGTGCTCCTTCTATCCTACCCAAGGAAGAGGCCAGGGCATCCCTGCAGTGCAGTTTTTTTGAAGAATTTTGGTTCACCTACCAAAAAGTTTTTTTTTCATTATTTGCAGTTCAGGCATGCTATCCAAACCCAGTCTAGACAGATACCCTGGGTACATGTTACACGCACAATTCTTAACCAAAGTCTAGTAGGGACATCTATGAGGGGACAAATAAGGCAAATAATAATGCACTGCTACAAAATGAGGTCAAAATCAAATTCTCCGAGATGCAGATTGTATTGGCAAATGGATATCTGCCCCCTAAATGATGAGGAGTGGTCTGATATTCTTTATAACAGAAAATGTATCCCTTTCTGCATCTTGGGATCTTACCCAGTTATATATTGGACATACACTGCCCATCCACTCTATTAGGTACACCAATTTAATTGCTTAGTAACACAAATCAGCTGATCACATGGCAGCAACTCAATGTCTTTAGGCTTGTAGATCTGTTGAAGATGACTTGCTGGTGTTCAAACTGAGCATCAGAATGGGGAAGAAAGGGGATTTAAGTGACTTTGAACGTGGCATGGTTGTTGGTGCCAGATGGGCTGGTCTGAGTATTTCAACAACTGCTGATCTACTGAGATTTTCATTCACAACCATCTCTAGGGTGCACAGAGATGGTCCAAAAAAGAGAAAATATTCAGTAAGCGTTCATTGTGTGGACAAAAATGCCTTGGTGTAAGAGGAGAATGGGCAGACTGGTTCAAGATAGTTACATAGTTAGTCTGGCTGAAAAAAGACAAAAGTCTACCCAGTTCAACCAGATAATAGAAAGGCAACAGTAACTCATGTCAATATGGACCAAAATCTCTGAGGAATGTTTCCAACACCTTGTTGAATCTATGCCATGAAAAATGAAGACAGTTCTGAAGGCAAAAGGGGTCCAACCCGGTACCAGCAAGGTGTAACTAATAGTGGCCAATGAGTATAGTATACCCTCCAAAAACTTTTTTAGTGGCATAAGAGGGAAACCCCAACTATGACCACGATGTGAAAGGCATGTTGGGACACTGGTGAAGATATGGAGATGTCCTATGCTGGTTAGATACTGGACTTGTGTACTGGACACTTAATAATGTGTTTAGAGTTAACATTTCTATGAAACCCAAGATCGGAGTGGCTGGATAAGGAAGTATATACCTGTCAGACTTGTATGGCAATCCATTGTTGCTATTTATAACAAGAAAATTCATAGTTCAGAAATGGAAATCCACGGCTCCCCCAACCCACTCTCTATGGGTAAAAACAGTAAATGAAGTCTTACAAAAAGAGCATATGGTTTATCAACATAGGGGATGTCCAGATAAATTTACAAAACTGTGGTGTAACTGGCTGGACATACCTGGATTAACGCTGCTACAATTAGTTAGGGATAGGTTGTTAGGGCGAAGCACATAAGGGGGTAATTTTTTTTAATAACTAGTAGCTGAAGTTGTGGCATTCTAGTAGTTGAGGTATTAAAGAGAGTAGGAAATAATGGATAGAAAGTATGGAGTGAAAGAATATATTGCACCTGGAAAGTCAAATAATTAGTTAACAGGTAAATTGAATTCTGGGGAAAATGTGGTGAATCTCTCCGCTATTTAGAGAGTCTTAAATAACCGTTGTATTTAAATAATTGGAGAATTATTGGAATTTGGAATAATTATTTGTTGTATATAATTTCATTTGTCGTTTTGAAGGGATTAGGTTTCAAGAGGGCAAATGGAGTCTTTGTTGATATACACATATGTACATGTTGTGGGCTATGAAATATTTTAAAATTAAGAAAACTGGAGTCAAAAGCTTGGTCTATGTGAACTGTGTGCGTTTTGTGAAAATGGAATTGAAAAAGTTTAACCAGTTTTCGCCAGCCTATAGCAAAATGACGGCTGGGCGGGACTTTAGACGATCTGGGTGGATGTCATATGACTTCCTCCTGGATCGCTGCTGCACTGCAGTGAGATCTGTCACTGGCTGTATCCATCGGACACAGCCAATGACTGATTTGTGTACTGAGCCGATGACCGATCTGTGTACCGAGCCTTTGACCGACCTGTGTACCGAGCCTTTGACCGACCTGTGTACCGAGCCGGTGACCGACCTGTGTACCGAGCCGGAGACCGACCTGTGTACCGAGCCGGTGACCGACCTGTGTCCCGAGCCTTTGACCGACCTGTGTACCGAGCCGGTGACCGACCTGTGTACCGAGCCTTTGACCGACCTGTGTACCGAGCCTTTGACCGACCTGTGTACCGAGCCTTTGACCGACCTGTGTACCGAGCCAGAGACCGACCTGTGTACCGAGCCTTTGACCGACCTGTGTACCGAGCCTTTGACCGACCTGTGTACCGAGCCGGTGACCGACCTGTGTACCGAGCCGGTGACCGACCTGTGTACCGAGCCGGTGACCGACCTGTGTACCGAGCCGGTGACCGACCTGTGTACCGAGCCGGTGACCGACTTGTGTACCGAGCCTTTGACCGACCTGTGTACCGAGCCTTTGACCGACCTGTGTACCGAGCCTTTGACCGACCTGTGTACCGAGCCTTTGACCGACCTGTGTACCGAGCCTTTGACCGACCTGTGTACCGAGCCTTTGACCGACCTGTGTACCGAGCCGGTGACCGACCTGTGTACCGAGCCGGTGACCGACCTGTGTACCGAGCCGGTGACCGACCTGTGTACCGAGCCGGTGACCGACCTGTGTACCGAGCCGGTGACCGACCTGTGTACCGAGCCAGAGACCGACCTGTGTACCGAGCCAGAGACCGACCTGTGTACCGATCACTTCCCCAGAGTAGTACAGTGTTACTATGGTAACAGTATATTACTCTGATCACAGTGTATTATAAAGAAAAAAAAAGTATTTAAAAAATATTTTTTTTTGTACTGTCACCAGTCAGCGATGCTGTACTGCACTGGTGAAAAAAAAAAATGTTTTTGTCAATTTGTCAAAAAAAAATTATAACAAATAACTTCAAAATACTCGCCATGCCTCTTACTAAATACCTCAGACTGTCTACTTTCCAAAAATGGGTCATTTGGGGGGTCTCTGTACTGGCCTGGGGTTTTAGGGCTTCAAGAAATGAGGTCGGCCGTCAGTATTTCAGGATTGATCAGTTTTCATATACAGTATATACCATGGTTTGTGGACTCTTAACTTTCCTACAGACTAAATAATATACACTGTTTGTGCTTATTTCTACCAAATGTAGCAGAATATATTTTGGACTAAATGAATGAAGAAAAATTATTTTTTTTACAAAATGTTATTACAAAAAATTTAAATTTTCAGGGTTTTTTTTCGTTTTGTTTATCGAAAAAACAAAACCCCCCAGTGTTGATCAACTACCACCAAAGAAAAAGCTCTAGTTGTATGAACAAAATTTCATTTGGGTGCAGTGTTGCATGACTGCACAATAGTCATTCAAAGTGCGTCAGCGCTGAAAGTTGGCCTGGGCAGAAAGGGGGTAAAAGTGCCCGGTATTGCAGTGGTTAATAAAGATTATCTGATTTTTAAAAAGATTCTGATGTTAGAATTTTTATGTTTGACTTTAACTTGTCATAATATAGAAAAGATACTCGACTTATGATTTGTTTCATTGTCATTCCGGAGGCTTTGTCGTACGGCGCAATACCGGATTACCTTGAAATGTACATATGGAAACAATGTTTTATTGCCGCAGGATGCCGTCACTGGAAGTACTTGACGGTTTACTAGCTGTAGTATATTGTCATTGTGATTCCTTTAGATTTACAGCTCCTATGAGTGCAGTAAACAGATCGTTATTGTATGAATTAATATTATTTTTAAAAATTGTTTTATGTTTATGCCTTCCAGACTAAGTGATACGGATTATGTGTCACCACATGCTGCAGAATGAAAAAGAACAATTTCAAATCTACAATGACACACAGGGGCAACAATAGCATTGTTAAAGCACAAGTGCTAATGTTATGAAATGTAAAGTTCAAAATCAAATTTAAAAAAAAAAAAAAAAAAATCAAGGTACATCTCTGCTATACATGACCATTTCTACCTATGTTATCCCTTTGGCCACTTGCCTATGGACACTTTTACTCCCTTCCTGCCCAGGCCAATTTTCAGCTTTCAGTGCTGTTTCACTTTTAATGACAATTGCACGGTCATGCAACACAGTACCCATATTAAGTTTTTATAATTTTTTTTCAAACAAAAAACTTTCTTTTGATGGTTTTTAATCACCACTGGGGTATTTTTTTTTTTTTTTTCTAAACAAACAAAAAAAGACAGAAAAGCTTTTTATTTTACTACATTTTCAAAGTTTCTATTATAAAATTTTGAAAACAGGTAATTTTTGAAGCTGCACTGATGGGCACTAATAGGCAGCACTGATGGGCACTGAGAGGCAGCACTGATGGGCACTGAGAGGCAGCACTGATGAGGCTCCACTGATGAGGCTCCACTGATAGGCGGCACTGAAGGACAGTGACTGGCAGCACTGATCGGCACAAATTGGCAGCACTGATAGATGGCACAGATTGGCAGCACTTATGAGGCTGCACTAATGGGCACTGATAGGCGGCACTGGCTGGTGGCACAGATTGGAAGCACTGATGGGCACAGATTGGAAGCACTGACAGGCACTTTTGGGGCTGCACTGATTGGGCGCTGATATTCGGTGCCCTGATTATAAGTGTAGATATTTCCTTTCACACTTGCCGGTTATGGAAGTGAGGAAAGTACTGCCGTTAACTGGCAAGGGTGCCTTCATCGTGATGAGCTGTTATTGGACACAGCTAATCATGTGGTAAAAGGCCGCTGTGATGGGCCCTTTACCATGACATGTGATCAGCTGTGTCCAAAGGACACAGCGTTCACAGAGATCTCCAGGTGAGCGCCACCGGGGCACGAGAGGGGCGTGGTCCTGGGAGGACAACATACGATGCCCTTCCACAACTGGATGACCACATTGTAGCTGTCATTTGGCTATAGCACAGTCAGCAAGTGGTTAAAGGGTAAATTCACCTTTACCGAAAAAAGGGTGAACTATCATTGTACACCCCCGTCCCACTCCCCCGGAGTCAATACTTTGTAGAACCACCTTTCACTGCAATTACAGCTGCAAGTCTTTGTGAGGATGTCTCTATCATCTT
Source organism: Staurois parvus (assembly GCF_062004578.1). Taxonomy (NCBI): domain Eukaryota; kingdom Metazoa; phylum Chordata; class Amphibia; order Anura; family Ranidae; genus Staurois; species Staurois parvus. The sequence goes on along the minus strand of NW_028317950.1, from coordinate 517,897 downwards.
TGCACATCTAGAGAGGGACATTTTTTCCCATTCTTCTTTGCACTACATTGCCAAAAGTATTGGGCCCGCCCTCCAAATTATGTGATTCAGGTGTTCCAATCACCTCCATGGCCACAGGTGCATATAATCAAGCCCCTAGGCATGCAGACTGCTTCTACAAACATTTGTGAAAGAATGGGTCGCTCTCAGGAGCTCAGTGACTCCAAGCGTGGTCCCGTGATAAGTTGCCACCTGTGCAATAAGTCCATCCGGGACATTTCCTTGCTACTAAATATTTCACGCTCAACTGTTAGCGGTATTATAACAAAGTGGAAGCAATTGGGAACAACAGCAACTCAGCCACCAAGTGGTAGGCCACGTAAAATGACAGAGCGGGGTCAGTGCATGCTGAAGCGCACAGTGCGCAGAAGTCGCCAACTGTCTGCAGAGTCAATATCATGCTCCCAACTTTGTAGGAAGAGTTTAGGGATGGCCCCTTCCTGTTCCAACATGACTGCACACCAGTGCACAAAGCAAGGTCCATAAAGACATGGAGGAGCCAGTTTAGGGTGGAGGAACTTGACTGACCTGCACAGAGTCCTGACCTCAACCCCATAGAACACCTTTGGGATGAATTAGAGCGGAGACTGTGAGCCAGACCTTCTCACCCGACATCAGTGCCTGATCTCACAAATGTGCTTCTGGAAGAATGGTCAAACCTTCCCATAGACACCCTCCTAAATCTTGTGGATGGCCTTCCCAGAAGAGTTGAAGCTGTTATAGCTGCAAAGGGTGGGGCCAACTCAATATTGAACCCTACGGACTAAGACTGGGATGCCATTAAAGTTCATGTGCATGGAAAGGTAGGCGGCCCAATACTTTTGGCAATATAGTGTAGCTCAAGCTCTGTCAGATTGGATGGAAGAGCGTCTGTGAACAGCAATTTTAAAGTCTTGCCACGGATTCTCAATTGGATTTATGAATGGGCCATTATAACACATGAATATGCTTTGATCTAAATCACTCCGCTCTGGCTATATGTTTCGGGTCATTGTCCTGCTGGAAGGTGAACCTCCTCCCCAGTCTCAAGTATTTGCATATCTGACTCCATCCATCTACTCTGACCAACTTCCCTGTCCCTGCTGAAGAATAGCATCCCCACAATATGATGCTACCACCACCATGTTTCACGGTGAGGATGGAGTGTTCAGGGTGATGTGCAGTGTTAGTTTTTTGCCACACATGGCATTTTGCTTGTAGACCAAAAATTTAAGTTTTGGTCTCATCTGACCAGAACACCTTTTTCCACATGTTTGCTGTGTCCCCCACACGGCTTCTCTCAAACTGCAAACGGGACTTATGGCTCTCTTTGAGCAATGACTCTTCCATAAAGGCCAGATTTGTGGAGTGCACGAGTAAGAGTTGTCTTGTGGACAGATTCTCCCACCTGAGGATCTCTGCAGCTCCTCCAGAGTTCCCATGGGCCTCTTGGCTACATCTCTGATTAATGCTCTCCTTGTCCGGCCTGTCAGTTTAGGTGGATGGCCATGTCTTGGTAGGTTTGTAGTTGTTTCATACTCTTTCCATTTTTGAATGATGGATTGAACAGTGCCCCGTGAGATGTTCAAAGCTTGGGATATTTGTTTAAGGACTAACCCTCCTTTAAACTTCTCCACAACTTTATCCCCGACCTGTCAGGTGTGTTCCTTAGCATTCATGATGCTGTTTGTTCACTAATGTTCTCCAACAAACCTCTGAGAGCTTCACAGAACAGCTGTATTTATACTGAGATAAAATTACACAGGGGTGGACTTTTTTTACTACTTAGGTGACTTCTGAAGGCAATTGGTTTCACTGGATTTTAGTTAGGGGTATCGGAGTAAATGGGGCTGAATACAAATGCAGGCTACATTTTTCATATATTTATTTGTAAAAAATTTTGAAAACTTTCTTGTTTTCCTTCCACTTCACAATTATGTGCCACTTTGTGTTGGTCTGTCAAATAAAATCCCAATAAAATACATTAATGTTTTTGGTTGTAGCATGTCAAAATGTGGAAAATTTCAAGGGGTATGAATACTTTTCAAGGCACTGTAAATGCAAGCAACCGGGGCACCTACCAGGTGTCTGATCTGGGGGTGCACTAAAAAAATCAGGGGGGCATCTTGTTAAAACAATATCTTTTTATTCTCTCCTAGTTCCTTACATCTGTATATAGCTGCAATAAAAAGCACATGCATTATTCCATCAGAGTCCCCTTTCCTATTGGTGTCCACCCCATCACGATAGAGCACCCCCCCATCACAAGAGAGCACCCCCCCACATCACAAGAGAGCATCTCCCTATAAAGACAGAGCATCTCCCTATCACAGCATCACTTCCCTTCAAATCAGAATTGCCCCATCTCATAAGAGTTCCCTAATCGCAACAAAGGATGCAGTGCAGAGGATATGGGCAGGAAACTATATGGACATGCTAACTTGGCACCGGTAAGGTTGCTTGATGCCCCCAAGCCCCTCTACTTCCTGATACCAATGTCATTGGTTCTGGGGGAACACCACTGAAATCTAGTGGGACAAGGCCCACAACAGCACCCCCGTAGATCAGGCATTGGCACCTACACAAGAAAACCGAGATTGTGTATGTAGCACTACCCCCTTATGAGTCGCTGAAGTTTTGGGTCCCCCTTTAGTCCTGCACAGCCAGGCAACATCCATTTCCCACTGACTTGCATTCCAGAGACAATGAACAATCCTTGAGCTTGGTTTTTTAGTTTTATTAGGGGAATTCAACTTGGATGGGGTAAGGGTCGTATGGGATACCCAAGGGAACTGTAAACCGAGGACAACTTCCTGGCAACTATGTACAAGTTCAAAGTCAGAACTTCTCTTCTGGGAGAGCTCTCCAGGCTCTCCTAGTGTACCACCCCAGACCCCCAGATAAATCCTCTTCTTATCCAGCTGCCTGAAGGAATCCCTGGGCAAGGAGATCCAGCAGCTGCCACTTTAAAATGAACAGTCCCTGGTAAGAAGTTAATCAGGTTTTCCACCAGAGTGCTCTTTTCCCCTTAACTGGCCCAGGGGGTGTAGGATTACTCACTCAGTCTTTCTTGTGAGCTGGTGTAGGTAGGTGACTGCCTTCAGGCCTTATGCTAGGCTGGCTCCACAGGTAGTCCTCCCTCCGGGACTGGAGAGGCTGAGCGATCCTCCTGTCCAAGTCCCAGCCTGTAGGTAGGCCCCCCTCCGGGACTGGAGAGGCTGAGCGATCCTCCTGTTCAAGGCCCAGCCTGTAGATAGGCCCCTTGCCACTGGGCTCCTTCCGAGGCCCCTGCATCTCAGCCTTCCCCACATCTTACACCAGAACTCTCCTGCTCCTGAGAAGGCTCAGCCACATTTAAAGGCTGCCCTGGCCCCATACCAAGCCTCTTTTTTGGGGATTGGACTCCCTGGCCCCATACCAAGCCTCCTGTTTGGGGATTGGCCAGAGTCCTTTAAGTGTTCAGGTCAGCCCCTCCTCATCCCCGCCCACTGTTTCTAGAATCTTCTCCAAGATTCTAGAGCAGGGGGCAGTATCAAGGAACTGATCTGCAGAGCCTCAGCCCTGACCCAAAGTTGACCCTACTATTTCCCTGTGCTGCTACTCCGCCTGGCTAACTAAAACTAGCTCCCCATGGCTATCTAGAGGGGCACTACACGTATAATAATTCTACACTCATTATTCATGGTTAACTCTAAACTGATGACCTGTAGAGGCTTACTGAATTTTCTCACCATTTCAGGGGCGCACACAATTTTAAGATTTTTACATGTTGGGTATCTATTTACTCAGCAAAATCTCATCATTTATATATATATATTTTTTAAAACATTGGTAATTTGTTATGATGTAAAATTTGCTTTAGTGTCTTTTTTAACTGAAATTTAGGGTTTTTTTAAACTATTGCATGGGACACAAAAAATTGGCACTACCATTATTTTATTCTGTAGGGTCTCTGCTTTCAGAAAAAAAATATAATGCTTGGGGCTTTATAAAATCTTCAGCCCTGAAATGATTTTTTAACAGCTTCCCAACGGCCCTATAGCAGAAGTACTTCTACAGGGCGGCAGGGCTGCACAAAATCATGTATGTATACATTTTTTTGCATTTCCGGGTAGGGGGCGCACATGCCGTCCTATCGGCGCTGCCATTGGCAGCTACAGATGTCGATCACCAGGTCCCGGCTGGAGATTCCCCGCCGGTATCCGACAATCACAGAGTATCTCTGACACTGTATTAGTGTTGTTGGGATGTCAGTGGCAGTTAGTTGGTGGCCCCCTTCCCCCCCCCATGTCAGAATGCCCACAGCAGTCGCACTATAAGTTGCTGATTGCCGCTATTACTAGTATAAAAAAAATCCAGTATATATACCGCCATTTGTAGACGTTATAACTTTCACGTAAACCAATTAATTTACACGTATTGGGATTTTTTTTAGCAAAGACATGGCCCAAATTTATGACAATTTTATTTTTTTACTGGATATGTTTCTTATAGCAAAAAGTCAAAAATATTGTTTTGGGTTTTTTTTTTCAAAATTGAATTTTTTTGTGAATAGTGCAATAAATAAAAAACGCAGAAGTGAACAAATAAAGCTATATTTTTTTGGGAAAAAAATACATTTTATTTGGGTGCAGCGTTGCATGACCGTGCAATTGTCAGTTAAAGTAACGCAGCGCCATATCGCATAAAATGACCTGGTCGGGAACGGAGGGAAATCCTCTGGAGGGCCCGTGGTTAAACGTGTGCAAAAAAAAAATCTCTGGCAGCAAAAGGGTTTAAAAAAACTTTATTTAGTGTCAGTGTTTTTTTAGGCAAGACAAATTACATGGATGTAGTATGGCTGTGATCGTTAGGAGTAGAATGTATTTTGGGTCATTGTTTTTTGTTTTGTTTTGTGTTGTTTTTGGTAGGGGTTTTTTTTCTTTGTTTTTTCACTCAAACTTCTTTAAATGCTGATAATTTTAATATTTGTTATACATTATATAATATATTAACAACATTTAACAGACTAGAAGGCAGCACATAAGAGAACCTCACTGGGTTTCCATGCATACAAAGGGGCAATATACCTAAATAGCTCAATAGTCACATTTCAAGGCATGCTGCATTTTTATTGACATCTTAATTGTTAATTTTTTCCAACAGAAAATGTGTTCAATTTACTAAAGATTTGATCACATGTACCGGCCAAATTGACTGCATGCACATTGAATTATTGACTTTTATTTTTTTTTTTGGCATTTTGTCTGTAAAAGTCACAAAGAGCATTACATGAGCTTTTATTCCTGGAAAAAAATGGAGTTGTCTTTAGAAAAAAATGAACAATGGAGCCATTCAAGGGAGAGATGGAATAATATTAAAGGGCGGGCAGCTATAAATAAAACACATGAACGCAGCTCTGTAATAATTAATGCACCATAAGTTTTTTTTTTTTTTTTACAAGCAGTGTAAGTACCTAAATTTAATTATCATCCTTTTGCCGTCCCTGTACAGCAGAGCTCTGTCTGGGAAAGGACAAAGAGGTACATGGAGCCAAATAGTTGCAGAGCAAGAAGCATGCTGCTAGGAGGAGAAAGCAGAGTGACCGAGATACGAAGTAAAACATAAGAGTAAATTGGGGAGAGGGGGAGGTTTGCTGGATTCAGATTTTTGAAGGGTCATTGGGTACACTGACTCTGGTCCAGGAGTATGCCATAAAACAGGGACACCCTGAGGGACAAGGAAAGGACCCAGAGATGAGAATCCACATACATGCAATCCAATGAGAGCTCCAAAAATCAATCCAAGGTCTTAAATGATAAATTGAAAGTATTAATTGTGTTCAGAGTCTCCCTTACATCAGATTCCTACTTACAACAGAGTCCCACTTTACACCCACCTTAAATCATCCCATGTCAGAGTATCCCTTAGATTGGAGTCTCAATTTATAATCTCTGTTAGATCAGAGCCCAACATCAGAGCTCCACTTAGGTGAGGGTCCCACTTCAGAGTCCTCCTTACATCAGGTTCTTACATCATAGGCCCACTTAGATCAGGGTCCCAAATTGGAGACCCCCTTACACTGAAGTCTCACTTTAGAATTCACTTTACATCAGAGGCCTCCCTTACATCAGAGTCTACAGTACTCCACCTTTATATTAAGGTCTTCATCAGAGTCTTCCTTAAATCAGGGGCTCCCTTACATCAGGGTTTGCATCGGAGTCCCCCTGAGATCAGGGTCCCGCTTCAGAGTCCCCCTGAGATCAGGGTCCCGCTTCAGAGTCCCCCCGAGATCAGGGTCCCGCTTCAGAGTCCCCCCGAGATCAGGGTCCCGCTTCAGAATCCCCCCGAGATCAGGGTCCCGCTTCAGAGTCCCCCCGAGATCAGGGTCCCGCTTCAGAGTCCCCCCGAGATCAGGGTCCCGCTTCAGAGTCCCACCGAGATCAGGGTCCCGCTTCAGAGTCCCCCCGAGATCAGGGTCCCGCTTCAGAGTCCCCCCGAGATCAGGGTCCCCCTTCAGAGTCCCCCTTTATAGCAAGGTCAGGGCAGGTCAGGTCAGGAGATCAGGGCTTGCATCAGAATCTCGCTTATATGTCCCCACCAGAGCCCCCTTTATAGCAAGGTCTGAATCAGAGCCTTCCTTAAATCAAGGTAACCCTTACAAAAGGAACAACATCAGAGTCCCCTTACATCAGGGTTTGTGTTGGAGTCTCCCTTACATCAGAGTCCCCCTTAGATCAAGGTTTTGTATCATAGTATCCCTTAGATCAGGGTCCCACATTAGAGCCCCCTTTACATCAGGGTCCCCATCGGAGGCCCCCTTACATCAGGGTCTACATTGGAATCTCCCTTACATCAGAGTCCCCCTTACAACAACATCCCCATTAAAGACCCCCTTACATCAGGGTCTGCATCGAAGTCCCCCTTACAAGGTCCCCATCAGAGCCCCCTTTATATCAAGGTCTGCATTGGAGTCTCCCTTAAATCAGAGTCCCCTTACATCAGGATTCCATGGGGAAGGGAGGTGGGGGAGGGGGGAGTTGAAGCAGAGACTACCAGCAGCTTCTGCTAACCTTAATCCTCAATTTGCGCACATCAAGGACACACCACTGACTCGCTGTGGGCTGGATAAAATCTTGCAGTGGGTTGGATGTGGCCCCAGGACGTTGGAGGATCTGTTCTAAAGGAGCCCTGCCATGGCGCATATTCCGTATAATGAAACTGTCATCCAATATTTTCAGTCCAGCCAGAAATCCTATTTGTTATGATGACGATTGTTGTGACTCATACTGCAGGCTAAAGCACTAACTGTATTATAATGCTGCAGTCAGCTCTGCCCACACACTGTATGGAAAACCGTTGTTCTTGTTCCTCAGCTCCTCTTTTCAGCCTTTTCAATAATATAATTCAAGTTTATTGATCACTTTGGGAGTTTTGAAAGACTTGAGTTGTTAAGAGCTTGGAGATGTAAAGTTGCGGCTAGGCAGAGATCAGTCATGTCAGCTGTCCACCTTTTATCACACCACAACACGGAGCCTTCCCGAATCTCCTGTTTAAACACTAAGCTTCTCCAAATCACTGTTTGTTCAGTTTTGCCCCCCCCCCCCCTGGGTCCCATACTCTGTCAGGGTTTTCCAAAAGATCTCTGGGATGACCACTAGAGGAACCCCTACCTACAGTTGCAAGAAAAAGTATGTGAACCCCTTGGGATTACGTGGAGTTTTGCATGAATTGGGCATAAAATGTGCTCTGAACGTCATCTAAGTCACAACAATAGAAGAACACAGTCTGCTGAACATAATACTACACAAACATTAGATGTTGCCACGGTTTAATTGCACATAACATGTAAACATTCACAGTGCACGGAGGAAAATGTATGTGAACCTTTGGACTTAATAACTGGTTGACCCTCCTTTGGCAGCAATAAGCTCAACCAAACGTTTCCTGTAGTTGCAGATCAGACCTGCACAACGATCTGGAGTAATTTTGGACCACTCCTCTTCACAAAACTGTTTCAGTGTAGCAATATTCTTGGGATGTCTGGTGTGAATCGCTCTCTTAAGGTCATGCCACAGCATTTCAATCGGGTTGAGGTCAGGACTCTGACTGGGCCACTCCAGAAGGCGTATTCTGTGCTGTTGCAGCCATTGTTTTGTTGAATTACTTATATGCATTGGGTCATTGTCCTGTTGCATCACCCATCCTCTGCGGAGCTTCAGTTGGCGGACAGATGGTCGTACGTTTTCCTGCAAAATGTCTTGATAAACTCTGGAATTCATTTTCCTATCAATGACAACAATCCGTCCAGGCCCTGAGGCAGCAAAGCAGCCCCAAACCATGATGCTCCCTCCGCCATGTTTTACAGTGGGGATGAGGTTTTGATCTTGGTGTGCTGTGCCTTTTTTTCTCCACACATAGTGTTGTGTGTTCTTCCCAAACAACTCAATCTTGGTTTCATCTGTCCACAGTATATTTTGCCAGTAGTGCTGTGGAACTTCCAGGTACTCTTTTGCAAACTTCAAACGTGCTGCAATATTCTTTTTGGACAGTAATGGCTTCCTCCGTGGTGTCCTCCCATGTACTCCATTCTTGTTTAATGTTTTCCTTATTGTAGATGTGTCAACAGAAATGTTAGCATGTGCCAGAGATTTCTGTAGGTCTTTAGCTGACACTCTGGGATTCTTCTTTACCTCATGCAGCATTCTGCGCTGTGCTCTTGCAGTCATTTTTACAGGACGACCACGCCTAGGGAGAGTAGCAACAGTGCTAAACTTTCTCCATTTGTAGACAGTCTGTCTTACCGTGGACACATGAACATCAAGGCTTTTGGAGATACTTTTGTAACCCTTTCCAGCTTCATGCAAGTCATCAATTCTTGATCGTAGGTCTTCTGAGAGCTCTTTTCTGCGAGGCATGGTTCACATCAGACAGTGCTTCTTGAAACCAGTAAACCCAAAACAGATGTGTGTTTTTTAAGGGCAGGACAGCTGTCAGCAACACATCCAATATCATCACACTGATTGGAGTCAAGGTTGGCTCACTCCTGGCTCCAATTAGCTCTGGGAGAAGTCATTAAGCTAGGGCCTCACATACTTTTTCCTCCCTGCACTGTGAATGTTTACATGTTATGTGCAATTAAACCATGGCAACATCTAATGTTGTGTAGTATTATGTTCAGCAGACTGTGTTCTTCTATTGTTGTGACTTAGATGACGTTCACAGCACATTTTATGCCCAAGTCATGCAAAACTCCACGTAATCCCAAGGGGTTCACATACTTTTTCTTGCAACTAAAAGGAAATCTCATAATAAGGCTTACGAATATGTTAGTCAAAGCATGTGGACCCTTCCCCAAATGATGGATTTCAGGTGTTTCCAGTGAAGGGTGCTGGTCATGTTACAGTATTGTTAGGAAAATACCTGTAGAAAGTGGAGACCAATGGCTGAGAACATCAGGCTAAGCACCGTTCACAGTTCTTAAGAGGTTGAATTGTCTAAACCACTAGACCATCTGTCTAGTGGTTTAGACAATTCAACCTCTTAAGAACTGCGAATGGTGCTTAGCCTGACGTTCTCAGATCAGTGTGGGAGTCACTAGCCAAGACTGATGTAGGAGAAGAGTTTTGTAGTTGGGGTTACAAGCCAAGGTTGATTCCAAGAAGTAATAGTGGTAGCTCAAGGCTGTTGGTAGAAATACTGAGAGGAGCACAATAATCTGGCAACAGGAAGCATGGTTTAAATCAGGAAGTGCATAGGAGGAGAAAAGAGTTCAAGGTTCAAGACAGAATCATCCAAGGATTTGTTCAGGAACTGCTCAGCATTCCAGGTGGCTCAACAATAAGAAACACAGCCTGATGCAGCAGAGGTCCTGGGTTCAAACCCAGTCCCTGAAAAGTATACAAAGAAATTTTTGATAATTACATGTTTCCAACCTTGAGGTAACAGTTTGGAGAAGGTCCATTTTTGTTTCAGCATGACTGTGCTCCTGTGAACAAAGCCCTCTCCATAAAGACATGGTTTGACCAGTCTGTTTTGGATGAAGCATGTCCTGCACACAGCCCTGACCTCAACTTCACTGAACACCTTTTTGAAGTCCATCCAGCATCAGTATGATGTTACAAATGCTATTTTGGTACAAGTTTTCTCAGACAAACTCCAAAATCTCATGTGAAGCTTCCCAGAAGTCTGGAAGCTTTTATACATATAAAGTGGGGCCAACTCATTATACATGGCCATGGCTTTTGAATGGAATGTCCAACAAGCTCAAATAGGTGCAATGGTTGGGCATCCACAAATTTAGGCCATCTACCATACTGAACACCTTAGGGATGAACTGGACTGCCAAATATGGGCTAAGTCTTTTCATCCAACTTGACCTCAAAAATGGGCACACATTCCTACATACACCTTCCACAATTTTGTAGAACGCCCTCCCAGAAGAATGTAGCCTGTTATAGCCACAAAGGAGACCAGCTCCTTAATAACGGACATGGTTTTGAAATGGGATGTCCAACATGCTCATAGGTATGGTGTTCACACCCTTAAGTTATAAATGGAAGGGAAGTTATGGCTATTCGATTGTTTTCAGATTTAATCATTTTGATTGAATCACACATTGACCAGATCATAAAATCGAAGCCTGTATGTCCACCAGGAGGTCTTCAAGTCCTTTGGCAAGTAGAAAAACTCTACTTCTACTTTTTTGCCTGAAGTCAGCTTTAAGGTCTTATTCCTCCCTCCAGTCTATATTTGGACAGTAGAAAGAGAAGCAGTAGAGTAACGCTCTCTCCTCCTATCAGCATGTTCCTTGGGAGTGCTTGAACGCAACTGATTGGCTCCTTCTACTGACTCTCCCCTTCTCTGCATGGGCTCTGTTCTACCAGGGGATTGCAAGAGCCTGATATGAAGTTAAATTAAGGCAGTTAATCTCTTTATGACTGTCCAAAACATGTGCGAAGGCAAAAGGGGTGGGCTTTAACGCCCCATGCACTGCTCATATCCTTTCCTGGACAGCTGATGTTTATGTGCTGGGAATGTCAGTGACAGTGGAGGCGATGTGATTTTTCCTTGCTGCCTGCTTTGACCCCATTATTGGTGAACAAACGAGAAAGCATCGCATGCAGTTGTGGGGCTTTCCCATTCATTTGAACGGCTCGGTTCTTTTTTCAGGTCTTTGGATGTGTCTGGCACATCCAGGGCTTGAAAATGGGAATTTGCGTGGACCATCCCTCCTCCACCCTTCCTTGGTGGTTACTGCACTCTCATGTTCCTCCCAGGAGCTCGGAGCTACAATATATGCTGTCAGAATGGAAAGCAGGAGGACTTCGGAGAACATACATTCCATCTCCCCTTATGACTGTGCACCTGGAAGCGCTCAGGTCTGAGCATTTCCAGTTCACAACTGTAAAAGTTGGGGAAACCGTGGATCAAAGACAGTTCTGAGCTTGATAAGTTGTAGTGGAGAGCAAGGAAGACATTAGGGATCTAATAGACCCCGATGTCTCTCTAAAGAGAATCTGTCACCTGCCCAGTGCCATCACATGGGGCACTTATTAGTAAACTCTCTAAACTGATGAGCTGTAAAGGCATTTAAAGAGCCACCTATTGATCATATTGGATTCTGTAATTGTTTTAGGTCCCCCTAAGCTCTGAATGGCCAGGCATTATGCATTTTCCGCACTTGTACCTTCAGAGTCAGTAAACAGTCCTAGAGCTGTTTTTTTTTTTTTTTTTTTTAATAGGGGTTAACAACTTGGATAGGGTCTAGGGGAATATAGGATGCCCAAGGAACTGTAGAACCTGAGAACTTCCTAGCAAAACACTGTACAAAATGTGGACAAAAAAATCAGCAACAGTCTCTTTAAGGAGTACTGAGCCCATTTGATGTACCTCCTCAGACCTCAGATGAACCCTCCTCTTCACCCAGCTGCACTGAGTGTATCCATGGGCAAGAGGTCCCAAGAGCTATCATTAGTAGTCACGGATGAGAACTAGTTGGGTATTGCTCCTGACCGCCCCTTATCTGGCCTGGGGGCTGTAGGAGTACTCGCACTCTCCTGTCACAGAGGACCAAGCCCTGGTGAGCAGGACAAAACGCATCAGATGGTGTGGCCAGAATGGCGGCTGAGGCAATTCCTCAACATTGGACACCTGGGGTCGGTTGAGCAGCATTCATCCCTTCCGTCACACTTCCTGTCCTGTCAGCTTAGTGAGTTGGTGGCTGACTTCAGGCCTTACGCTGGGCTGGCTTCTTCCCTGCTGCACAGGTTGTCCACCCCAGATGATGGTGGGACAGTGGAGTTCCTCCTTTCCAGCAACCAGCCTGTAGGTAGGCACCCCTCCCTGGGGCCCCGTCCCAGGCTCCACACTCCAGCCTTCACTCAATCTATCTTCCACCCAACACTGCACACTGCTCCCCTGGGTTCTGCCATATTTGTGGGTTTTCCTGACCACCATGTCCACCCTTCTGCTAGGGGATTGGCCAAGGTACCTCATACATGCAAATCCGGGCCTCCGCCCCTCTTCCAGAAATTTCTCAGTGTTTCTGGAAGAGTGGGAGGGCTCCAGAAGCCCTGACCTGTAGAGTCTCCCAGCTTCTCCTGAGGTGAACTCCTGCTTCACTCCCAGGCTGCTACTCAGTCTCTATCTAAAAAAAAAAAAACAACAAAAACGCCTACCTAGCTTGACCAAGAGGGTGCTACACACCTGTAAGGCTTTTTCTGACCTCTTTATGGAGATTCAGCCATTTGACTTTCTGACTGTTATCACCGCAACTGAATAAAAATCTGAAAATTTGGGTTGTCCCCAGAACTGGAGGGGAAATCTTCCAATGGGGATTAGGATTTTCTCACTTTGGAGGGATTTCCTCTCACTTCCTGTATTGGGTATGTGACAAGAAGTGAAGGGGAATCTATTAAATGGGGACACATATGGCAAAGAAAAGAGAAATACATAACCCTCCCATGTGTGCGAAAAATGGAAGTAAAAAAAAATTCACTAGAGGGAAAGTGGTGAATCTACATGAAGTTCAGTTTTCAGAAGGAAGCCTTGACCCTCATAGTATTTTATTGATTTTTTTTTTATTTTGTACATTTCGGTCTATTCATCATGACCTATCTACTTATTGTGCCTCATTGAGGCTCGATTAAAAAAAAAACAAAACTACAGCCTTATTCAACCCAACCCATAAGCAAACATTTATTATATTGCAGCTTACCTATTCATAGATACAATAGCTGCATTTGGTTGATCCAGCCAGAAAGTCTGCTGTTATCTCGTCAAGCTCTCCAGCAGAATGTAATCCGCTTACAGGGATGAGACAAACCATTACCACTAACAGGGATGCTTACGATGATCAGCTTTTATTTTTTATTTATTTAAAACCTGCATCCCAAAAAGGAAAACAAAAGTTTGCTGTAACTGATTATAAAGCATTATCTAGAGTTGGTATACATCTGCTAGTCCATCTAACACCCCCCCCCCCCTACTGACAATGCTGTTGTCTTCTGTGCCCCCTGTTCTCCTTCTTTCAGAGTGAGGGTGCTCTAATACAGGAGGTGTGTTACTAGACAGATCACCAGGTGAAAACAGAAGAAAAATAGCTTAACAAAAATAAAACTAATACAGCCACCACATCTAATGACTGGTAAGCTGCAATATACACTATATTGCCAAAAGTATTGGACCAGCTCTCCAAATCATTGGATTCAGGTGTTCCAATCCCCTCCATGGCCACAGGTGTATACAATCATCACCTAGGCATGCAGACTGCTTCTACAAACATTTGTGAAAGAATGGGTAGCTCTCAGGAGCTCAGTGACTCCAAATGTGGTACCGTGATAGGTTGTCACCTGTGCAAGTCCATCTGTGACATTTCCCGGCTACTAAATATTCCACGCTCATTAATTATTATAACAAATTATAACAAATTGGAAGCAACTGGGAACAACAGCAACTCAGCCACCAGGTGGTAGGCCACGTCACATGACAGAGCAGGGTCAGCGCATGCTGAAGCGCATGGTACGCAGAAGTCACCAACTGTCTGCAGAGTCAATAGCTAAAGACCTCCAAACTTGGTGTGGCCTTCAGATTAGCACAACAACAGTGTGTAGAGAACTCATGAATGGGTTTCCATGGCCGAGCAGCTGCATCCGAGCCTTACATCACCAACTGCAATGCAAAGCATCGGATGCCGTGGTGTAAAGCATGCCACCACTGGACTGTAGAGCAGTGGAGACATGTTCTCTGGAGTGACCAATCACGCTTCTCTGTCTGGAAATCCGATGGACGTGTCTGGGTTTGACTGTTGTCAGGAGAGCGGTATTTGCCTGACTGCATTGTGCCAAGTGTAAAGTTTGGTGGAGGGGGGATTATGGTGTGGGGTTGTTCTTCAGGAGTTGGGCTTGGCCCCCTAGTTCCAGTGAAGGGAACTCTTAAGGCGTCAGCATACAAAGATATTTTGGACAATTTCATGCTCCCAACGTTGTGGGAAGAGTTTAGGGATGACCCCTTCCTGTTCCAACATGACTGAGCACCAGTGCACAAAGCAAGGTTCATAAAAACATGGATGAGCCAGTTTGGAGTGGAGGAACTTGACTGGCCTGCACAGAGTCCTGACCTCAACCCCATAGAACACCTTTGGGATGAATTAGAGCAGAGACTGTGAGCCAGTCCTTCTCGTCCAACATCAGTGCCTGACCTCACAAATGCGCTTCTGGAAGAATGGTCCAACCTTCCCATAGACACCCTCCTAAACCTTGTGGACGGCCTTCCCAGAAGAGTTGAAGCTGTTATAGCTGCAAAGGGCGGGCCAACTCAATATTGAACCCTATGGACTAAGACTGGGATGCCATTGAAGTTCATGTGCGTGGAAAGGCAGGCCGACCAATACCTATGGCAATATAGTGTCTTACATTTTGGTTTTGGGTTAAATGCCGCTTTAACAAATAATTGGAAATTTTTGAATCTCTCCAGCAAACGCATGTCAAGGTCTCTACCCTTTAGCATGCTAATAACCAAAGCATGAGTCACGTTCTACTATTCATCCACCTGCAGTATGTTTTCTGGGCTCTCTAAATGAAATCTAACTGAATTCATTAAAACAGAGAAGGTGCGCAGAGAACCGAGATGTATGCAACGTCCTGAGATACATTTAGATAAGCACACCCTCATTATGTATGCGGCTTGAAATGAAATGTTTAGCTGTTTATCTTCATACAAGGCAATTAGAGTCAACATGGAAATGGATTTTTAATCATCGCTCGTAGATAAAGCCACAGTATGCCGCTGACAAAACGCATCACCTTTTCAGCAGTGCCGATCTCCCACAAAACACACTGCCAACAGAAAACATTCTATACAACCTAATAACCTATATAAAATAATGCTTTAGATTCTGTGTAGCTTGCACTTTACATTTACTGTAGTGTGGATGTAGACGCTAAGGCTGCTTTCACACTGATCCGCTTTTGGTGCGTTCTTTCGTTAACCACTTCCCTACCAGGCACTTTTACCCCCTTCGTGCCCAGGCCAATTTTCAGCTTTCGGTGCTGTTTCACTTTGACAATTGCACGGTCGTGCAACACTGTACCCATATGAAATTATCCTTTTTTTTCACACACAGCCCTTTCTTTTGGTGGTATTTAACCACTTGCCCTCCTGAGGATTTACCCCCCTTCCTGACCAGGCCTCTTTTTGCTACTCGGCGCTACACTATTTCAACTGATTGCGCGGTCATGCAATGCTGCACCCAAACAAAATTTACGTCCTTTTTTTCATACAAATAGAGCTTTCTTTCGGTGGTATTTGATCACCTGTGCGCTTTTTATTTTTCACGCTATAAACAAAAAAACAACAAATATTTTGAAGAAAAACAATATTTTTTACTTTCAGCTATAAAAAAATATATCGTAAACTCAAAGTTAGTTATAAATTTAGGCCAAAATGTATTCTGCTACATGTTTTTAGTAAAAAAAATCCCAATAAGTGTATATTGATTGCTTTGTGTGAAAGTTATAGCGTCTACAAACTATGGTATAGATACTGCAATTTACGCCATTTTTTTGCTATACAGCGCTGGTCTAGTTTAACGGACAATTGCGCGGTCATGCAATACGGTACATAAATTAAATTTACATCCTTTTTTTCCCACAAATGGAGCTTTTTTTCGGTGGTATTTGATCGCTTGTGTGTTTTTTTTATTTTTTGCGCTATAAAAAAAAAAGGCTGACAATTTTGAGAAAAAAAATATATATTTTGGACGTTTTGCTATAAAACATGTCCAGTAAAAAAATGTAAAAATCAAATTTAGTCAAATTTCTGCCAAAATGTATTCTGCGACATGTCTTTGCTTAAAAAAATCCCAATACGTGTAAATTAATTGGTTTACGTGAACGTTATAGCATCTACAGATGGCGGGAAAGATAGAAAGATTGGGATTTTTTTTTATTATACTAATAATGGCGGCGATCAGCGACTTATGGTGGTGATCAGCGATTTATGACAGTGATCAGCGACTTATGGCGGGACTGGGGCGGACATTTTGACACTGGGGGGGAACTGACTTGGGGTCACTGACATCCCCAGTGACACCAATACAGTGATCAGTGCAAAAAAACCAAAACATTGACACTGTACGAATGACACTGGGGAGGAAGGAGTTAACTTTTTTACCAGTAATTGCCGGCACCTGGCGGCTAATGACCCGCCGGGATCCAGTGATGGACTCCCGCTGTCGCGATCTGTGGGACGGGCAGGGCGGGCACATGCCTTGCTCGAGCCCCCTACCTGGTTTGCAGAGTGCCTTTAAAAGATGGCGCTGTGTGCGCAGGTGCCGCCCTGCCGCAGTAAAAACACTGCGGCAGGTCGGCAAGCGGTTAATCAGCGCTGAGTGTTTTATTTTTTGCACTATAAACAAATTAAGTTAAAAAAAAAAAGTTTATCTTTGTTTCTATTATAAAATTTTGCAAACAAGTAATTTTTCTCTTTCACTGATGTGCGTTGATGAGGCTGCACTGATAGGTAGCACTGATGGGCTCTGATGAGGTGGCATGGATAGGCAGCACCAATGGGCACTGATAAGCTGCACTGATAAGGTGGCACGGATAGGCAGCACCGATGGGCACTGATAGGCTGCACTGATAAGGTGGCACGGATAGGCAGCACTGATGGGCACTGATAGGCTGCACTGATAAGGTGGCACGGATAGGCAGCACTGATGGGCACTGACAGGCTGCACTGATAAGGTGGCATGGATAGGCAGCACCGATGGGCACTGATAGGCTGCACTGATAAGGTGGCACGGATAGGCAGCACCGATGGGCACTGACAGGCTGCACTGATATGTTGGCATTGATGAGGAGGCACTGATGTCAGTCCACCCCTGGACAGCACTATATTTGCTTTATTTGCCAGTCCACCCCTTTTTGTAAATAGCAGTGTTCTGGCCACGCCCACTATGCATTTTGCCCCTCCCACTGGGGGGGCTTCGTCCGCTGTGACAGGAGAGTGTGAGTACTGCTACACCCTCTGGGCCGGATAAGGAGAGAGGGCGGTCAGGTGCAATACCCAACTCGTCTTCACTTGGGGCTACTTGATTGCGAGCTCTTGGGACCCCCTTGCTCAGGGATACCCTCAGCACAACTGGAGGAAGAGGAGGATTAATTGAGGGTCTGAGGGGTATACCAGAAAGGGACAGCACTATATTTGCTTTATTTTGCCAGTCCACCCTTTTTTTTTTACATAGTTGCGTTCTGGCCACTCCCTCTGAAGCATTTCACCGCACCCACCTGGGCTTGGTCCTCTGTGACCAAGCCCCAGTGGATGGGGTGAAACGTGTCAGTGGGTGTGGCTAGAACGGCGGCTGAGGCCATTCCTCAACATTGGACTCCTGGGGTCGGTTGAGCAGTGTCCATCCCTTCTCTTTTTTTTTTTTAAATTGAATATGCTTTATAGCAGTAAGTAAAAAAAATATATATTTTTTCTCAAAATTTTCATTCTTTTTTTCATTTATATCGCAAAAAGTATCAAATACCACCAAAAGAAAGCTCTACTTTTGAGAAGAAAAATTATATAAATTCCGTTTGGGTACTGTGTTGCATGACCGCACAATTACCAACTAAAATAGCACAGTGCTGAATAGGAAAAACCATGGCCTGGTCCTGAAGGGGGTAAAATCGTTCAGAGTTCAAGTGGTTAACATGTTAAATCTTGTATGAGTTTATAGTGGTTGGGTTTACTTTATTATTATACAGGATTTATATAGAGCCAACAGTTTGCGCAGCACTTTACAATATAAAGGGAGACAGTACATTTACAATACATTTCAGTACAGAAGGAATAGGAGGGCCTAGCTTGTGGAGCTTACAATCTAAAGCACAAAGGACCAGTTTACTGTCCTTCAGACGTTAGGGGGCCGGACTGTGGCAAATTGTCCTGGTATCAGTGGGAGTAAACAATGCTTCTTTGGTATAGGGGGAGGAAACGCAACCCGTCAATGGTGTCAGTGGGAGGAATAGTGTCCTATACTTGGTAATAGTGGCAGGAATAGTGCTCCATCGTTGGTGTCAGTGGGAGAAATAGTGGCCATAATTGGTGTCAGTGGAAGGAATAGTGCCCCATCATTGGTGTCAGTGGCTGCTGTCAGTGGTAGGAATAGTGCTCCATCATTGGTGTCAGTAGGAGGAATAGTTGCCGCATCATTGGTGTCAGTGGGAGGAACACTGTCCCATCGTTGGTGTCAGTGGAAAAATAGCACCCCATCTCTGGTGTCAGTGGAAGGAATAGTGTCCCATCATTGGTGTCAGTGGGAGGAATAGTGCTCCATTGCTGGTGTCAGTGGGAGGAATAGTGCTCCATTGCTGGTGTCAGTGGGAGGAATAGTGCTCCATTGCTGGTGTCAGTGGGAGGAATAGTGCTCCATCATTGTTGTCAGTGGGAAGAATAGTGCCCCATTGTTGGTCAGTTTGAGGAATAGTGCCCCATCATTGGTGTCAATAGGCGAAATAGTGCCTCCTTGTTGATGCCAGTAGCAGGAAATATGCCCCATTGTTGGTGTCAGTGGTAGATATAGTGTCTTGTATCTGTGGGAGAAAAAGTGCCCCAAGGGCCAGATAACGGTGAGCAATGGGCCGCAGTTTGGAGACCACCTTTCTAAAGGAAGGGGGAGGTGGTACAAAAGGTGATAGCTGTAGGCAATCTGGTGGAGGTGGCTTAAGTACAGTTCTTAGGTGGAGGTGGGGTACTCTTCACTGAATAAGTGAGTTTTCAAAGATCGCCTAAAGGCAGACCGGGTGGGGGCTGACCGCACATACTGAGGTAGGGAGTTCCAGAGGATGGGAGAGGCTCTGGAGAAGTCCTGGAGGCAAGCGAGGGAGGAGGTGATGAGGGAGCTAGAGAGCAAGAGTTCTTGGGAGGAGCAGAGCGGACGATTTGGACGATATCTGCGGATGAGGTTTGTGATTTAGCTAGGGGCAGTGTTGTGGATGGCTTTGTAAGCTGTGGTTAGTATTTTGACTTTTATACGTTGGGTTAGTGGAAGCCAGTGAAGGGATTGGCACAGAGGGGCAGCAGTCACTGATTGGTTGGTAAGGTGTATGAGTCTAGCAGCAGCATTTATAATAGACTGAAGGGGGGATAACCTTTGCAGACAAATTAGGAGGTTGTTGCAGTAATCAAGGTGGGATATAACCAAGGCAAGTTGATTTGTGGTGTCATTGGTCAGAAAAGGGCAGATTTTGGAAATGTTACGGAGGTTGAGGCGACAGGATTAAGCCAGTGATTTCCATACAGGTGCACCTCGGATTCCGAATTTAATTCGTTCTGCGGGACTTTTCGTATTGCGAAAAATTTGAAAAACCGAAACGCGGTTTCCCTTAGGAATGCATTGTAAACCACTTAATCCGTTCCGGAGGTGAGAAAAAAGTAGAAAAAAATGTATCTGTTCAAAACTCACTTTAACCACTTGCCTACCGGGCACTTATACCCCCTTCCTGCCCAGGCCAATTTTCAGCTTTCAGGGCTGTCACACTTTGAATGACAATTACTCAGTCAAGCAACACTGTACCCATATAAAATGTTTGTCCTATTTTTCCACACAAAGCCGTTATGGAGGTCAGAAAAAAGTAAAATAAAAAATGTATCTGTTCAAAGCTCTTTATAAAGTGCACTTTAAAGGCATAAATACTATACAGGGGCATAATTAAAAATTAATTTGTAAATGCATTGAAAACCAATTTATCAATTCCGGAGGTCAGAAAAAAGTAAAAAAAAAAAAATGTATCTGTTCAAAACTCTTTATAAAGTGCACTTTAGAGGCATAAATACTGTACAGGGACATGATGAAAAAAAAAATTGTAAATGCATTGAAAACCAATTAATCCGTTCTGGAGATCAGAAAAAATTCAAAAGTCTTATCTGTTCAAAACGCTTTATAAAGTGTACTTTAAAGGCATAATACTGTACAGAGACATGATGAAAAAAAATTAATTTGTAAATGTATTGAAAACCAATTAATTTGTTCTGCAGGTCAGAAATAAGTAAAAAAAAAAGTCCTATCTATTCAAAAAAAGGCATAGTACTGTACAGGGATATGATTAAAATATACAATTTGGAAATGCACTGAAAATCAATTATTCCATTCGTATTGCGAAAAAAAATTTCTAAACCAAAGCATTGTTTTAAATTTTTTATTTGTAAACCGAAAATTACGTTAACTGAGGCGTTCGTAAACCGAGGTATGCCTGTATATGAATTACCCTCGCTCATCGCATTTTCATGATGTGCGCAGTACAATGGGAAATTATAACATTAGATACAAATGACAATAAAAAACAGTATAATAATAATATGCAAACTATAAAAGAGTTGGAAGAGATTTAACAGTTTTCAATAGCTTTCCATATTCCATATCTGTTCTACAATTGTAGTTATTCTCTGTAACATCTTGTACCGAAAGGGGAGGTGAAGGTTCCTTCATCATCAGCAAAGGCTTGGAAGAAAGATAGCTAGGACAGAAAATATTCTAAAAAATGAATCATCATCGTTCAATGTAATGCAAGTTCAATAACATGAGTCGAGATAAGACTCAGCGCTACAGTCATGTTTCAGCATTCTGTCAGCCGGGCTGGCAGAGAATTCCTCAGCCTACGCTAGCTGGAACTGCGGCCCTTAAGAAGATGGTGTCATAATCATTACCATCTCATTTTGTTTCCATCAGCTCACTCGTCGTTAGAAACTGTCAGAGCCTCTGTTGATCTGTAATCATGTACTGAAAGAATAATGAACACCATGTCCGGGACTATAGAAAAAAAAAAATTGCCAATGTCATATTAGACTGAAAATACAGTTTTTTAGATGCTTTTTAAAAAAAAATGGCGTCGAAAAATGATGCCTACAGAAACATTTTAAAGTCTAATAATGAGATCGAAAATTTGCAACCCCACTGCTCATATCTGACCTACAAATGGCTGAGTTTTATACCTTATAAGAAAGGTCATACATGGCTACATTTCTTTTGTTCAGCTTGTAGACTGAGCTTTTTTTCTGGTTTGTTTATTTAGAGGGTTATTTTGGGAAGAGGGGATTATTTAGGGTAGTTTTTAATTATTTTTTTTTCTCCTCACTGAAAAAGGTGGCAAGACTAAACAGAGACTCCCAGAGGACTAGAACCTTCAGAGCCCCAGTGCAACCCATATGGAAGAAAAATATATTTGAAATATATTTTTAAAATATTCTTCCCAAATATATTGCCATATATTAGAAATGCTACAATTTTAGCCATATTCAATATATTTTAATAAATAAATATATATATATATATATATATATATATATATATATACAGTGGGGCAAAAAAGTATTTAGTCAGTCACCAATTGTGCAAGTTCTCCCACTTACAAAGATGAGAGAGGCCTGTAATTGGCATCATAGGTAGACCTCAACTATGAGAGACAAAATTAGAAAAAAAATCCAGACAATCACATTGGTTGATTTGGAAAGAATTTATTTGCAAATTATGGTGGAAAATAAGTATTTGGTCACCTACAAACAAGCAAGATTTCTGGCTCTCACATACCTGTACCCTCTTCTTTAAGAGGCTCCTCTGTCCTGCACTCATTACCTGTATCAATGGCACCTGTTTGAACTTGTTATCAGTATAAAAGACACCTGTCCACAACCTCAAACAGTCACACTCCAAACTCCACTATGGTGAAGACCAAAGAGCTGTCGAAGGACACCAGAAACAAAATTGTAGACCTGCACCAGGCTGGGAATACTGAATCTGCAATAGGCAAGCAGCTTGGTGTGAACAAATCAACTGTGGGAGCAATAATTAGAAAATGGAAGACATACAAGACCACTGATAATCTCCCTTGATCTGGGGCTCCACGCAAGATCTCACCCCGTGGGGTCAAAATGATCACAAGAACGGTGAGCAAAAATCCCAGGACCACACGGGGGGAACTAGTGAATGACCTGCAGAGAGCTGGGACCAACGTAACAAAGGCTACCATCAGTAACACACTACGCCGCCAGGGACTCAGATCCTGCAGTGCCAGACGTGTCCCCCTGCTTAAGCCAGTACATGTCTGGGCCCGTCTGAAGTTTGCTAGAGAGCATTTGGATGATCCAGAAGAGGATTGGGAGAATGTCATATGGTCAGATGAAACCAAAATAGAACTGTTTGGTAGAAACACAACTCGTCGTGAGAGAGAATGCTGAGTTGCATCCAAAGAACACCATACCTAATGTGAAGCATGGGGGTGGCAACATTATGCTTTGGGGCTGTTTCTCCACAAAGGGACCAGGACGACTGATCCATGTACAGGACAGAATGAATGGGGCCATGTATCATGAGATTTTGAGTGCAAACCTCCTTCCATCAGCAAGGGCATTGAAGATGAAACGTGGCTGGGTCTTCCAACATGACAATGATCCCAAACATACCGCAACAAAGGAGTGGCTTCGTAAGAAGCATTTCAAGGTCCTGGAGTGGCCTAGCCAGTCTCCAGATCTCAACCCCATAGAAAACCTTTGGAGGGAGTTGAAAGTCCGTGTTGCCCAGCGACAGCCCCAAAACATCACTGCTCTAGAGGAGATCTGCATGGAGGAATGGGCCAACATTCCAGCAACAGTGTGTGCCAACCTTGTGAAGACTTACAGGAAACGTTTGACCTCTGTCATTGCCAGCAAAGGATATATAACAATGTATTGAGATGAACTTTTGATATTGACTAAATACTTATTTTCCACCATAATTTGCAAATAAATTCTTTCCAAATCAGCCAATGTGATTGTCTGGTTTTGTTTTCTCATTTTGTCTCTCATAGTTGAGGTCTACCTATGATGCCAATTACAGGCCTCTCTCATCTTTTTAAGTGGGAGAACTTGCACAATTGGTGGCTGACTAAATACTTTTTTGCCCCACTGTATATATGTTGAAATGTGCTTTTATTACAAAATATATGAAAAATATTTTTAAAAATACATTTCAAATGTACTATATGTCTTTAAAAATACAAATCTACATTTTTGGAATGCATTTATAAATATATGTAAAAATATATGTTTAAATTACTAAAATCTGAAGAATATATTTTTTAAAAATATATTTTTCAAAATATATATTTTTTAAATATATTCTTCAGATTTTTAAAAAAAAATAATTTAACATATATTTTTTACATGTTTAGGAGATAAGTGGGGTGGGGGTTGTTGATTGTTTAGTGTTTAGCATCCCATTGTTCTATTGCTTGTCTGGCTTGGGAGCCAACTATTATGGTATGTATGTGTTTATATGTATTAGCTTAGTGGGAGGGGGGCGTCTCCAGCAGCCCTCCCTCCTGATGGGACTGTCTGCAGGTGTGATGTTTGAATACCTTTGTGTCTCTTGTTACTAAATGAAGATTGCCCCGCCCTGTGTCATTATGCAGGGAGGGGGGATTGTCCCCTGAGTGTATATATCTTGTATCTGTGTTCAAATAAAGTTGTCTACCTCCTGGTTTACTTCAAGACTGGTGTCGTCTAGTCTTGTATGGTCGGTTGTGGTGTCTGTTGTCGGTGTTCGGACGGGGAAGCGGTACTCTAACGGAAGTACTCGAGCACAATCTGGATCGGTTCCATTGCAACCATAAAGGGCACTCCTGACCCCGCAGCAAGGACCCTGCATGATGGCAGAACACCAAGCCCCAGTCACATGTGCTGCCTTTGCGTTTCTGGTAGTTACGCCACTGGTGTCAATATTTTTTTTTTTTTACAATTTTTGGGAGCCCAGTTAGGGGGTTTGGATGAGATGTCAGGCATTTTAAGAGACCTTTGATGTTTCACCTTTGAGACAGGGAAAAGAGATTGAGGACACAGCCCTCAATTTTCATCTCTACAGCCTCAGCAACACAGAATGAATAGACAGGAATAGCTCTGTACAGAGTTTCCTGTTCTGAAAGCACTAACGCTCCAGCACCTCAAAGGGGTCAATGTCAAGAAGAAACCAGGGAATCAGATGCTTTGATGGCCTTAGAATAAAATCTTGGTGATGCAGCCCTCCTCAGACTGGGAGATCAAACCAAAACTGGAAAAGAAGCACACAGGTGGTGCAAACAGCTAGCACATTATCCAAGGTTTATTTAAAATTTCACATCCTCAAAACGCGTCAGCAGGCGACCTCACCACCAGTCAGACACTTTATAGTCTTTTTTTATGCTCCTCACTTTGTGAGTATGTTTCTGTTTTTAAATTTTTAAATAAACCTTGGATAATGCACTAGGTGTTTTACCCACCTGTGTGCTTCTGTTCCAGAGTTTCCTGCTCATTCATAAACTGAAGCATAGTAACAGTTTGCTATGCTTCAGTTATGAATGGACAGCCTATGATTGGTATGGATCATTGACTCTATCCATTAAGACAAGGAAGGGACCGATAAAGGACATGTTTACTAGCCCCTTCCCCACTCTCCATCCTCACAGATCCCCAGTCAGCAGTGCTGCAGGGGATGGAAGGGGTACACAGGAGTCCAATCACAGTAGGAGGAGGATAGGAGGGGCAGCATGTAGCTGGCCACATCCCCACTATTTTCCTTCTGCAGCCGCTGTGCACACTGGAAATGTTGTTTCAGATGCATTCATTCCTTGAAGAATTTTGTTTCATCTATTTGTTGTTTGTAATGCCCTCTAGGTTAGCGAGATAATTGTTTTCTTTTTTAGATAGAGGCTGAGTCAGCCTGGGAGTGAGGGAGGAGTTTACCTCAGTACAGGCTGGGTGGTTCTACAGATCAGGGCTTCTGGAGCCCTCCCACCTTTCCAGAAACTTGAGACATTTTTGGATCAGGGGAGGAAGCCCAAATCTGCATGTTTGAAGGGCCTTGGCAAATCCTCTCACAAGAGGCTGGACATGGTGACCAGGGCAACCCTCAAATATGACAGAGCCTGGGGAGAGAGGGGAGTCGGGTGAAAGATGGACTGAGAGGAAGGCTGGAGTATGGAGTTTGGGAGGGGGCAACAGGGAAGGGAGCCTACCTACAGGCTGGTTTCTGGATGGGAGGATCTCTACTGCCTCAACGCCTCCTTAAGAGGACAAACTGTTAGGGAAGAAGCCAGCCCAGCGAAAGGCCTGAAAGCAGCCACCAACCCATTACGCTGACCGGACAGGAGAGTGTGAGTACTCCTACACCCTCTGGGCCAGATAAGGAGAGAGGGCGGTCAGGTACAATAACCAACTAATCTTCACCTGGGACTGCTTGATTGCACGTTCTTGGGGACTCCTTTGCTCAGGGATACCCTCATCACAGCTGGTGAAGAGCAGGATTCACCCACAGTCTGAGGTACACCAAAAAAGGGACAGCACTATATTTGCTTTATTTTGCCAGTCCACCCTTTTTGTACATAGTTGACAAAAAGATTGTCCTCAAGTTCTACAGTTCCTTGGGCATCCCATATACGCCTAGACCCCATTCAAGTTGTTAACCCCTCAATAAAAAAAAAAAAAACTAAAACCAGCTCAAGGACTGTTTTACTGACTCTAAAATTACAAGTGTGTAAAATGCATGTTGCCTGGATGTGCAAAGCTTAGGGGCCCTTAATGAGGGTAGAGCTATATGTGATGGCTCGTATTCTGGGATTTCCCTATAGCAACCTACATGTCTGATTCCCCTAGCAACTGGCAACCAACATGCCAGAAGATTGTGGGATGTTCTAAAGTGTCACAGAGCAGAGAGGGAAAGTGGAGTGTACTGTACTGCTGGGATTGTGACTGTTGCTGTGTCATCCGCAAACACACTGGCCTGTCCGAAAATCTTCTTGCTATTCTACAGGTGGCTGGTGAAAAAGACTATGCTCGTTACTCATCTGCTAGTGTCAGTGAAACGTATGCCGTCGTTGAGGGCAACCAGAACGGCCCATCAGTCCCTGGAGGTCTTTCTGCTGCTCTACAGGTGTCTAATGTAAAAGACTAGGTTTCCTATTTGCCTGCTCATGTCAGTGTTCAGTTGCCCCACAGTGGCTGGAATCAGTGACTACCACGAACACCCAGTCACCCAACACTGGCTGGAGCCAAATGTTCTGTTACTGTCAGTGAACTGTTTTTTTGTGTCCCTGCTCAGATTTAGAGCTCTGCAAGCCTGCAAACCAGTCAGCATGCTCCCGCTTGGCCAAGCAGAGGTTAACACAAGAGCGGAAAAAATCCTGCACAACAGTATTGCTGGTGCCAACATGTCTGAGAGAGGGGCGTGGCCATGCCCTTAAGTCCGCCAAGTACACCCAGCATGCTGAGAGTAAGAGAGAGAGGAGCAAGATGGAGGATGGCGTACACGTGTTTTCTGAGTTTATGTAGTTGAAGATGTTGGAGGCGACTCTGGTGTAACACCAGAGTCACCTGGAGCATTGTGAAGAATTTTCCGTTGGGTTGATCAAGGGAGCAGAGAGACTGTGTCTTGTTTATCCTGGCATTGGAAAGCCTACCACCTTGGTCAGTGCTTGGATCAAATGTGGGCACAATGGAGAGCCACTTACTAAGCTGATACCCAGCGACCAGGCACCTCGCAACTACAGTGTGGACCTGTAGTCGGGCACATGTGTATGGAGAAGTCAGAGTCATGAAAAGTGTTTAGAGTTCAGAGTGCAAAGCAGGGTTGAGTCCCGGGACACCTACAGTGGAGAAAGGTGATGCAGGTGATGGCAGGCAGCCAATCATCCACCTGGAGATACTGCTGAAGGGTCAGTGCCCACCAGTGCTGCCTAGTCAAAACCAGCAGATGTCCCAGAACAGCTAGCCTCACCCTCTAACCCTCACTGTTCCATCTGAAAATATCCTAGCGGCGAGGAAGTCTAGTCCTCAGGTGAGACAGCGGAGAGTGTCAGTGGTGGGGGAATAGTTTGGGAGTCACCCAGACTACAGGTTGGGGTTGAGCAAGAGGACTGGTCCTCAGATGATACATAGGAAGAATGGGACTGGGAGGAGACTACAGAGGACTTGGACTCACGGACGGGACCCTCTGGTAGTTCTCGCACACCAGACTCAGCTGGACATTCCACAAGGACAAAACCTGTCCAGATACTGCCCAGCCAAAATCTTCCTCTTCTTGGCCTAGAACCAGGGCCAAAAATACTTTTTTGGAACGACGGATCCTTCGGTCCCCACAATCTTGCGTGCAGTTGGAATTGGGCAACAATAAATGGCTTCACCTGTTCTCCTGGTTCCAGAGGGAGGTACAAAAAAGGGTGGCCCTAGATTAGGGTCTGGACTATCCATATGTCCCAGAAGTATTATGGACATCATTGAGGAGTCTAGATCAAAGTGGGAAGATGACCTGGTCTGGGACTACATGCATGTCCCCTGGCCTTTATGGGGGGGAAATGGGAAGAGGCCTGGATCAGGTTCCAAGACATTAAAGGATAAGTTCACCTTTTGACCAAAAATAAAACATGCACATTTTTTTTTTGTCTGCCGTGCTGAGCTGCAGTGAGATCTGTCACTGGCTGTGTCCATCAGACACAGCCAATGACCAGTCTACGTACTGGCCCATTGACGGTACCATGTGACCCATCACAGCAGGTCACATGACAATTGTAAATAATGGATTGCTTCCTTTCATGCCATCCATTGTATACAATTGTGTTGCTAGCTGTGATTGGTCACAATAATCACATGGTATAGACTGGACCAGTCACAGCCCATCTGTGTCATGTGCTTAGCTGTGGCCAATCACAGCTAATCACAACAAAAAACAATGCATGAATTGATTTCATTCAGTTAAATGCTTGCCTATAGCAGTGAAATTCACTGCTATAGGCAATCATAATGGATAGAAAAAAAAAACTGATCACTTCCCGACAGTAGTACAATGTTAAAACAAAAAAATTGTAAAAAATTAAAAAAAAAAAATTTCCACACACAGACACCAGTGACCCTGATCACCACCACACTAGTTATGATGCCACTGTACTGCATTGGTGACAGTATATTTTTAAAAAAATGGTGAAAACATTTCTTTTTAATGTCTTCATTTTCCAAAAACGTATGACAAAATATTAGCAAATCAAAAAAACTCACCATGCCTCTTACTAAATACCGCAGATTGTCTACTTTCCTAAAAGTTGTAATTTGGAGGATGTCTGTACTGTTCTGACATTTTTGGGCCTCAAGAAAAGAGATCGGCCATCAGTACATCAGGATTGATCGATACAGATATATACCATAGTTTGAGGAACTCTATAACTTTCCTACAGACTAATATACATTATACACTAATTTGGGTTATTTTCATCAAAGAAATGTAGCAGAATACATGTTGGCTTAAATGTATTAAGAACAATTATTTATTTGCAAAGTTTTATAACAGCAACGAAAAACAAAACAAAAAATGAAAAACCCAGTGGTGATTAAATACCCAAACAAAAGCTCTAGTTGTGTGAACCAAATGATTAATATGTATTTTAAGTGACAGTGTTGCATGACCACGCATTTGTCATTCAAACTGTGAGAGCGCTGAAAATTGGCCTGGGCAGGAAGGGGGTAAAAGTGCCCGGTATTGAAGTGGTTAATTGAAATTTGATGAAAAATTCTAACTACAGTGTTCCGCGACTGCTATGGGCTTTGGTCTTTCACCCTCTTTTGCTTACATATCCATGCACCAATATGAACCCAACATCTTATTGCCGAGATTGACACCACATGTGGTGTTTTACCATCGCTACATAGACGACCTCTTGCTCCACTTGGTCTGCAAATGGTAATGATCTAACAAGGAGGATTGATGAGCTCAATGATATGTCTACCCCAATTCAGTTGACCCTTACAGCTCCTGATACCGACATCAATTTCCTGGATCTCAACATTTATAAAATGGTCACCGATGACAATACAATCTTGGGGACTTGGCTATACTGCAAGCCGATTGATAGAAACACTTTGCTTCATGCATGCAGTGCACTGCCCAGGGGCCCTTAATTCTTGAGAGTAGGTGCATTAATTAGGAAAAGCTGATTGGGGCCCCAGTGCATTGCTTTGTCAATGGCCCTTGATGCTGTTAAGATGGCCCTGGTGTGAGGTCATCACTAGGGGGTGTTGTTGGTGGGTGGGACTTTGGGTTTATTAGTCTGTTCACTTCCATGTTGTAGTGTTTTGAGAAAAATGGCCTGAGCTTCATGGGAATGTTGACAATAAAAATACTGCTGTTTTTGATTGATCTTTTGACCCGTGAGTGCCTCTGAACCAGTTTGGGATGTATAGAGATTTCTTTGTGGGTGAGCACCTGGGCATTTGCCTCAACCCTAGGAGTGTCGTGGCTACCCTTGGAACTAGTATATATTTCTCTGTATAGGCTAATGTTCCTTCGTATTTTATAAGGATGGTGATCCGTAGTGTTGTGCTGGATGGAGGATTATGTTTTGAACATCATATTTGTTTACACGTAAGGATTGGTAAACTGCAATATGTGAAATTCTTCTTGGATTTAGATACCCGTTCATATTCCGTATTTATTTAAAGCTTTATTCCAGGAGAAAAACAGGTCAATGAGGGCGTAGAAAGGATGGATCTGCAATATGCTGTTTTCTTTGCACGGTGCAATGAACATATGTTCATATTACACATTTTACACTCTGAAAATCCTGTTCTTCCTGCCAATCAATGTGTCCAAAACAACACTTGAAAAAGACGGTACAAAGACTACTTCTCTAAATTAAAAAGAAAAAAGCAAGATGTTTTTTTTTTTCTTTACATCCAAAATCTAGCATAGCAAATATGAATATTGATGTAAACTCTACAATATTACATTTGTAAACCTCTTCATAACAAAAACAACTGCCTTTTTTCATCCATTGTTGCATTTCTGTGCTGCTCCTGCAGCCACTTCCTGGCTACATGTACTCCAGCAATAGCTGCATGAATTTCTTGATAGTGGTAATAATGGGCCATACCTATGTAATGCTGTATGTGTTCAAATGTTCACTTGTAGTCTCCATCAGAAGCTTGGGTGACAACTCAGGAATACGACTGGCAAACTGGGAAGAGCATTGTCACCCTTTTACATAGTTAGTCTGGCTGCAAAAAGAAAAAAGTCCATCCAGTTCAACCATTAAAAAAATAAATAAAAGTTTTAATCCTATACACACAGTTGATCCAGAGGACCCTTTAAAAAGAAATGCATGAACAAGGACCTTAATAAAAGGATCATCAACTGTACTGTAATGTTGAAGACATTTCAGAGCTTCTCCAAACCACATTTTCATTTCTGAGTGTCACGAAAACGCTGCAGTATTAATATCCACACAGGTAGCACCAGAGATGGAATTATATAATTAGAGCAGGGAGGTTCCACAATTTCCACATTTCCCATCTCATTCTTGGACATTAAAATCTGTCTTGCCATGGTGATTGGATTACAGCAGCTATTCTCTACTAGGGTTTCATAGAAGTGCAGGATTCCTCCAGAAGTTTGTAAAGGTTCATTAATGATCCACATAGGTAGCATCTCCCATCCTGTTCTTACATTACTATCTGCCTTGCCATGGTGATTGGATTTAGACAACCGTTCTCAACTAGGGTTTCGTGGAACCCTAGATTTCTTCCATAGCATCCATATAGGTAGCACCTTCCATCCTGTTCTTGAATGATAACATCTGCCTTTCTGCGATGATTGGATTAAGGCAGCCCTTCTCCATTTTCACACCTCCCATCCCGTTCTTGGAGACTAGCATCTGCCTAGCTATGGTGATTGGATTAGGGTAGCCATTCTCAGCTATGGTTCCCCTAAGCCCTTGGTTTCTTCCAGAAGTTTATAAAGTTTTTTTCTAAAGGTTCTTTGAGGATCTACGTAGGTAGCACCTAACATTCCATTAACATTAATATATTTCTTGCCATGGTGATTGGATTAAGGCAGCCATTCTCAACTAGGGTTTTCTGGAAACCCTTGGTTTCTTTTCAGAAGTTTCTAAAGGTTCTTTGAGGGACCACATAGGTAGCACCTTCCATCCAGTTTTTGGACATTAACATATTCCTTGCCATGGTGATTGGATTAAGGCAGCCATTCACAACTACTAGGGTTTCCTGGAACCGTAGGTATCCTCCAGTGGTTACTAAAGGTTCTTTAAGAATCCACACAGGTAGCACCTCCCATCATGTTCTTGGATATTAACATCTGCCTTTCCATGGTGATTGAATTATGACAGCCATTCTCAAATAAGATTCTTTGGATCATTATGGTTCCTCCAGACTTACCTAGAGGTTCTTTGAGGGTTCACATAGGTAGCACCTAGGATGGGATTATGTACAGTTGTGTTCAAAATAATAGCAGTCAGACATCACTAACCTGATCAATCACTGTTTTTGGTAGAAATGATATTTCTACATGGCAAATAATTTACTAGCAGGTGTAGTAGAGTAATAGAAATGCAACAGACCCAACAGTCATGGCATGCATGCTGCTGATTCTGTGTAATTGAATCACTAATTGAAAGGGGCATGTTCAAAATAATAGCAGTGTGGAGTTCTATTAGTGAGGTCATTCATTCTTTGAAAAACAGGTGGCAATTACAGCCCTTATTTAAGGAAGGAAGGAAGGCAGCAAATGTTGTACATGCTGGTTACAGTGCATTTCTCTCTGCAATTATGAGGAAAATGGGTCGTTCCAGACATTGTTCAGAAGAAAAGCGTACCTTGATTAAAAAGTTGATTGGAGAGGGGAAAACATATAAAGAAGTGCAGAAAATGATAGGCTGCTCAGCTAAAATGATCACAAATGCTTTAAAATGGCAACCAAAACCTGAAAGATGTGGAAGAAAGCTAAAAACTACCATTCGAATGGATAGAAGAATAGCCAAAATGGCAAGGACTCAGCCAACAATCAGCTCCAGGAAGATCAAAGAAGGTCTAAAGATACCCGTGAGTACTTTTACAATTAGAAGACGCCTATGTGAAGCCAAGCTATCTGCAAGAAGCCCCCGCAAAGTCCCACTGTTGAAAAAAAGACATTGACTGGCCTAAAGAGAAATGGCGCAACATTTTGTGGACTGATGAAAGTAAGATTGTTCTTTTTGGGTCTAGTGGTCGGAGACAGTTTGTCAGACAACCCCCAAACACTGAATTCAAGCCACAGTACACTGTGAAGACAGTGAAGCATGATTGCGCAAGCATCATGATATGGGGATGTTTCTCATACTACGGTGTTGGACCTATTTATTGCATACCAGGGATCATGGATCAGTTTGAATACATCAAAATACTTGTAGAGGTCATGCTGCCTTATGCTGAAGAGGAAATGCCCTTGAAATGGGTGTTCCGACAAGACAACAACCCCAAACACACCAGTAAACGTGCAACATCTTGGTTCCAGACCAACAAGATTGACGTTATGGAGTGGCCAGCCCAATCCCATGATCTTAATCTAATAGAAAACTTGTGGGGTGACATCAAAAATGCAGTTTCTGAGGCAAAACCAAGAAATAGAGAAGAACTGTGGAATGTAGTCCAATCGTCCTGGGCTGCAATACCTGTTCACAGGTGCCAGAAGTTGGTTGACTCCATGCAACACAGATGTACAGCAGTTCTCAAAAACAGTGCTTATACAACTAAATATTAAGTGATTCAAAGGAAAGCAAAATCTTCAAACATTTTTCAGTTTATATAGTGAACGTTTGAGTTTGTAAAGAAGAATACAAACACTGCTATTTTTTTGAATAGTCTAATATTCACTTTTCTTCAATTTTTTTAGAGGAACAACACAAATTTGATATATTTTTCTTCATGTTTTGATTTGGAATAGAATGTGTAGTGTTCCCAATGCATTTGTGTGTATGGAAATAAAAGCTATTAGAAGGATTTTGAGCTTTATTCAACACACTGCTATTATTTTGAACACAATTGTAATTAAACAGGATAGTTCAGCAAATTTCATATCTCCTATCCTGTTCTTGGACAATCTTGGAATATCTTTCCATGATGATTTGACTAAGACAGACATTGTGAAACTCTAGAGTTCCTCTAGCAGTTGGTAGAGGTTCCTTGAGGATCCACACAAGTAGCACCAACACTGTAATACAGCCTTTCTCAAACCTAGTAACTCAGAGGAACCCTTTAAATATTTCAAGGTCTTGGGTAACCCCTGCTAAAAATCAGTTAATTGGTGGTCAGTGGGGAAAAAATGCTCATGATATTGGTGGTCAGTGGGAAGAATGCCCCCTTTTGAGTGGGGATCAGAGTGCCACCCTTACAAGCAGCTAAAAATACTATTGGTGTCATGCAGCTGGCTATGCTAAGTGATGGCTCCTGCATTGTGCTGGGAAATCAACTGGCCACAACTCAAGGAAGCCTAAACAATTCCTGGTGGAACCCTAGGGTTCAATGGAAAGCTGGTTTGAGAATGGCTACCTTAATCCAATCACCATGGAAAGACCTATATTATTGTCCAAGAACAGGGTAAAGATGTGTATGTTGTGGAACCACCCTCTTCTAGTTGCAAAATCCCATCCCAGGTGCTACCTATCTGGATCTAATTGTTGGGGTATCTTCCTAACACTCAGAACTCAAGATATGGCCTGGGTAAGCTATGAAAGGTTTTCAGCATTATAGAATACGTCCAGCTGGATGTTACAAACCACTACCAGATAAGAATTTCCAGTTTTGGGGCAATTGCCCAGATAAATCACAATTCCAACATAAATATTGCCATACTATCAAGTTTATACTATAGACACTTTAAGAAAGTATGAAGTAAACTTTAGATCAGTATCCAAGCAAAAGAGAATGCTTTTGTTTGCTTTAGAGAGGGTCAAAAATGTGAAAGTGCAAAGGTTTTAAACCGTATGATAACAAAGCAATCTTTTTCCACTTCACACCTAAAAATAACTGTTGAAAGCTCAGAGATATTTGCAGAAAACCAAGGAAAAGCAATACAGCAAGGGCTCTCAGAATGCATTTAGTCACCCCATAACCTCTCTACTGCACTGTTTGAGCACGACACAACATCAACCCCACTTAAGTGAATGGAAGCAGACACAATAATTTAGGCTCAGCGTCAGCGCATTGTGTTCAGGACAATTATCAACAGAAGATACCATCCCATAAAATTGTTAAAGAGAAATAGTGGTTATAATGCTTCTTATGCTTTTCAGTTGTCGTGCTTGTTTCAAAATAACCTTTTGTTCCTATGGTGTACTTTGAGCTAAAATGATTGACTGAACCAATGTTTAGTTCAAAGGGTTTTTTTTTTATGTAAAGTAAATCTAAAAATCTAAACACAATCTCTAAAATGTAATATAAGCTTTGACATGTTAATGTCATTTCTAAACTTATTTTAATGCATTTATATCTAAATATGCAACTTTCATTAAAATATTCCCTGGTGAAGCAGCCATGCAACTCCTTGCTAGGGCACTTGCTCTGTGCCTGTCCTCCAATTGGTCACACCGGTAGGCAAGTGCAGTCTGCTTTGTCTGCTGCAGGTGTCGCTCATCCTCAGTGGCATTGCAGATGTAGAGGAAGAGGAACATGGTTCCTCTATGGTTTCCTGGGTCACTGGGGAAGCTAACCAGATAGATGCAGCTGCCCCATGTGACTTTGGCAGCCATCTTGGGTCAGGCAGAGTCTGGGCCTCGATACTGAGAGGCCACATATTTGATACCTGATTGAAACAAATGTGCCGAGAGGTGCCCTCTGCATGCTCCCAGCACAGTTACCAACGCCTCATGGAAAGCTCAATGGCAGCCAATCACAGCAGTCACATGGACCTTATCCTTGCCCCACCTACCGGCTTCAGAAATCCCCTAAAGTGCTGGGAGACTCCGGCGCCAAGGGGTTAAGGTCCTATCTCCCAGGCTTGGCGCTCATTCAGCATGTGGGTAGTGGAGAGACAGGTCATCGGAGGTTTTAGGCGAGGGAAAGGAAAGGAATAGGTACTTGCCATCCTTCTTGGAAGCCTCCTTATTTGGATATCAACTGGCCAGGCCACATTCCACCTCTCAAGACAGATGCTGTCAGCACATCCGAGGCCTGCTTTGCTACACATCACTGTTCCATCCCAGGAGTGTTCCCGGTCGGGTTTATTGTGAAGTGTGAACTTTACAACAAGTCCTGTTTCCTGCAACTAGGACTCTGAGTGTTTACTGCTGCTGCACCTCCCCACACACAGGCTTTCTGTTTCAACATACAATACAAAGCCATGGATAACCATTGTCGCCAATGGGGATCCCACCCTGGGAAATTACATGCAGCCATTGCTATAAAGCATGTAGACAGGACATGTCTGCAAAGATGTTTCATTAGATCATCAGCACTGAGATGTAAGAAAGTAGAAAAATGGTTATCTTATTGAATAAACATGGAATATTCTTGATATACAGTACAGTAGCACTAATTGTCATGAGATGATGGTTTACATCTACTTTCTTTGTCGTCTTAAGTTTAAAACTTTTTTTTTTTAAATTAACCTATTTCTGACTAGGTTTTAGCTGAAAGACGGTTATAGCGTGGTTGGCTAGTTCTAGGAGGGCATCTATTGACATCCTCCCAAAACCCTGCCCACCTCTATGCCCCTGAGGAACCCATCAGGAGTGCTGTGATCGCTTTGTCCAGACACAGCTGATCACAGAGAGGCGTAAAGGGCCAATCACAGTAGGCCTTTGTCACATAATCCTGCCAGTTATCAGCAGTGTTCTCCTCACACACTGTGAGAGCGTGAGGAGAAGAGACCCGGTAACCGGAGAGTCTCACTGGAACATCTGCACTGATGATCAGGGCACTGATCACCAGTACCCTGATTATCCGTGCAGGCCCATAAGTGCAATCAGTGCCCATCAGAGCAGTCTCATCAGTGCCCATCAGTATAGCCTCATCAGTGCCCATCAGTATAACCTCATCAGTGCCCATTCGTACAGCCTCATCTGCTTACATCAGTGAAGGAAAAAAATTATTTATTTGCTAAATTTAACAACAGAAACTAAGAGAATTTTTTTTTCCTAAATTGTCCATCTTTTTTTGTTTGTTTAGCTAAAAATAAAGACCCCAGTGGTGATCAAATACTAGCAAAAAAAACCTCTATTTTTCTCAAAAAATTGTAAAAATTTCATATGGCTACAGTGTTGCATGACTGTGCAATTGTCATTCAAAGAGCGATAGCGCTGAAAACTGGCCTGGGCAGGAAGGGCGGGGGTGAGAGCCCGGTAGGCAAGTGGTTAAAAGAAAAAAAGGTACTTGTCAGTACAAGTTCCGTTCCATAGATGTTCCTTTCAAAAAATGGTAACATTATCCCTTTACAGCATATCTAAACCTAAGTACAGTATAATGTGAGTGTGTGTATGTGTGTGTATATATATATATAATATTATTTCTGTAGTGCTTGTAAGCATATTTGTAGTCTATTTTCTCCACTGTAGTGCAGGTGGCGCTCAATCACAGTGGCACTGCAAAGAGAGATTAAGTCAGGGAGAACCTAACTTCTCTATGGTTTCCTGGGTCACAGGGACAGTTATTCAATTGGATGCCAGTACCCCATGTGACTTTGTTGGCCATCTTGGGTAAGGCATAGTCTATGTAAGACCCTGACTCCCAGGCTTGGTGCACATTTCGCATGTGGCTAGAAAAGGGACAGGTCTCCCATCTGTCAGGGACAGCGCATAGTGTCAGAGAGAGGTTCCAGAGGAGTAGGGAAAGTGCAGGGACACTCCATCCTTTCTGAAAGCCCCCACTTGGATACGGATCAGGTAGACCGCATACCCCCTCTCGAGACTGACACTGTCAGCACACCTCGGACCTACTGCTCCCGGTCAGATTGATTTTATAAACTTTATTGCAATGTATATTCCCTTTACTCGTATCTTGACTCCGAGTGTTTTCTGCTGCTGTACCCACCCACAGGCTCACCCCCAAAGGTGCCATTGAGAATGATTTCAGATCTTCCACAATGGTACAGAAGCTGCCAGTCACACAAGCTATGTCCCACGCACAATTTAGGCTCGGTCTAGGGGATGGTTTTTTTTAGTATTTTATTGCCGAAGAACTAAAACAGGAGAGGGGTTTAGGGGTACTGAATTATCTAAAACTATCAGCTGCAATAGGAAGACAGATTTTTCTGTAATTTTCTAATATCAATTTTCCTGTAGGCAATGAGGAATGTCCAGGGTATCTAGGACCCTACAGCAGCAGTCCATATAGCAACCTGTGGCACTTGCTTCCCATCTGGCACATTCATAACTAATAGTCCACAGCAAGGTCTTTACCTAGTGTCCCAGGAGAGGTCTGCAACCCAGCATCCTCAGGTAGATCTTCAGTGAGGGAGTTAAGAAAGATCCTTCTCTGGGCCAGGATTAAAGCCATTGCCCTCCAGCAAATATAATCCTTTGGCAATCTTCTCCAGGCCCTCAGCCCAACAGCTGCTCACACCCAGACTGCAGCACTTCTTAGGGGCAGCATGACTGGAACCTTCCCTGATGAGGAAAGAACACTCTGGCCAGGCTTCCTAAACATTTATCACCTCCCTAGTCACCTTCTGGAAGCCTCCTTCCAGGGATTAGCTAGAGCATGATAAATGTTCACACTGACCATTTTAATCTCTGTGCCCAGTATTCTGGAAACTACTTTCAGAGGCAAGTGGGAGCAATCAAACTCTCAGCTCAGGAAACCCTGACCAGACCCAAATGATCAAGCACTGCTCTACTCCACTACAATGGAGCCAAAAACTACATTTAACCTAACAGCCTAACTAGAGGGAAGCTACATTTCTTATTATTATGCAGGATTTATATAGCACCAACAGTTTGCTTAGATCTTTACAAAATAAAGGGAGACAATACGGCAACGATACAGTTTAATACAAGAGAGTTAGGAGGGCCCTGCTCCTTGGAGCTTACAATCTAAGAGAGTCCTATGACTTCAGTTCACACCAATACGCCAATTATATCACATTATAATCTCCCTGACAAAGACATAACCCTGTGGCGCAATGCATTTGGGAAGGGGCTTGGGACGTCACGACACTTGTGGTCATTGGAGGATCAAGGGATACACGAGACGGTGGCATGAATGAAATATATGGATCCACATAATGTTTTATAATGCTGAATATATGTGGTGCCATACTGCACCTTTTGAAGTGAGTGGTCATTTTTTTTTTTTTTAATAAACAAATGTATAAGGTTGTCTGTCATATTTGTTATGCTGAGCGGAGGAGAAGGAGGTGCTTGGAGAAGGTGATTTGTTTTCCTTAAGAGAAGATTCCTCTTTATGGTTCAACGTTACCCCGGTCCATTAAAGGGACACAAGTGTTATATGACCAAGTATTGTATGTGAGGTCAAAATATTCATGTGAGGGCACAACTGAGGTGTTTGGTGAAGGAGCACGGATATTGGGTTATGAAAATGTTGATATATTCTTAAGGGCACGGATATCGGCTTGAGAAGATGATGTTCCAATATTTGCAATATTTCAAATAGAACTGAAAGGACCCACGGAATTTAAAACACTGAATTATTTATCACTTTTGTTTCTTGCATTATAGTTGTTTGACATTTGAGAAGCGTGGCACTATTATTTATTTTGCTGTGATGACACATTGATATGGGTGTGTGTTTGTGTGGGCTGCTTCACCATTGAATTGAATTTGGTTTATTGCTATTATTTTAGAATTGATAGCTGCTCACAAGATTTTTTGTTTAGTTAGAAAATATTTAATATTCCATAATCCGAGAAACAGCACAAAGGACTAACAGGCTATATGTTGATGCGTTTCATAGAATTATGGGCTTATTCATAAAAATGGGGGTTGTCAAGAGTGCCACTCTTTAAGTACTCAACTTCAAAGAACACCACCTGTACCAATTAGCTCTCTTAATCCTCTTCTCACAAGTGTCTTGACAGAAACATGTTAAACCACCATACAAATTGACAAAATACATTACAACAAAAGAGAAGGAAAGATCCCAGAAGACCCCAAAGAAAGCATAAAGGGAACTAACAGTATAAAGTCTAAAAAAATAAAAAAAAACATCTTGTATCCACCTAGATCCAGATTAATTTGCTAGAAGCACAAGTAACGGCCAAACAATAATTTGCCTAACTATTTATTACAGGTACTTGTATAGCGCCGTCAATTTACACAGTGAGATATTATATATATATATATATATATATATATATATATATATATATATACAGTCAGGTCCATAAATATTGGGACATCGACACAATTCTAACATTTTTGGCTCTATACACCACCACAAAGGATTTGGAATGAAACAAACAAGATGTGCTTTAACTGCAGACTGTCAGCTTTAATTTGAGGGTATTTACATCCAAATCAGGTGAACAGTGTAGGAATTACAACAGTTTGCATATGTGCCTCCCACTTGTTAAGGGACCAAAAGTAATGGGACAATTGGCTTCTCAGCTGTTCCATGGCCAGGTGTGTGTTTATCCCTCATTATCCCAATTACAATGAGCAGATAAAAGGTCCAGAGTTCATTTCAAGTGTGCTATTTGCATTTGGAATCTGTTGCTGTCAACTCTCAAGATGAGATCCAAAGAGCTGTCACTATCAGTGAAGCAAGCCATCATTAGGCTGAAAAAACAAAACAAACCCATCAGAAAGATAGCAAAAACATTAGGAGTGGCCAAAACAACTGTTTGGAACATTCTTAAAAAGAAGGAACGCACCGGTGAGCTCAGCAACACCAAAAGACCAGGAAGACCACGGAAAACAACTGTGGTGGATGACCGAAGAATTCTTTCCCTGGTGAAGAAAACACCCTTCACAACAGTTGGCCAGATCAAGGACACTCTCCAGGAGGTAGGTGTATGTGTGTCAAAGTCAACAATCAAGAGAAGACTTCACCAGAGTGAATACAGAGGGTTCACCACAAGATGTAAACCATTGGTGAGCCTCAAAAACAGGAAGGCCAGATTAGAGTTTGCCAAATGACATCTAAAAAAGCCTTCACGGTTCTGGAACAACATCCTATGGACAGATGAGACCAAGATCAACTTGTACCAGACTGATGGGAAGAGAAGAGTATGGAGAAGGAAAGGAACTGCTCATGATCCTAAGCATACCACCTCATCAGTGAAGCATGGTGGTGGTAGTGTCATGGCGTGGGCATGTATGGCTGCCAATGGAACTGCTTCTCTTGTATTTATTGATGATGTGACTGCTGACAAAAGCTGCAGGATGAATTCTGAAGTGTTTCGGGAATATTATCTGCTCATATTCAGCCAAATGCTTCACAACTCATTGGATGCCGCTTCACAGTGCAGATAGACAATGACCCAAAGCATACTGCAAAAGCAACCAAAGAGTTTTTTAAGGGAAAGAAGTGGAATGTTATGCAATGGCCAAGTCAATCACCTGACCT
This sequence comes from Staurois parvus, assembly GCF_062004578.1. NCBI lineage: Eukaryota > Metazoa > Chordata > Amphibia > Anura > Ranidae > Staurois > Staurois parvus. The sequence goes on along the minus strand of NW_028317950.1, from coordinate 477,070 downwards.
GAATCCGATTGAGCATGCATTTCACTTGCTGAAGACAAAACTGAAGGGAAAATGCCCCAAGAACAAGCAGGAACTGAAGACAGTTGCAGTAGAGGCCTGGCAGAGCATCACCAGAGATGAAACCCAGCGTCTGGTGATGTCTACGCGTTCCACACTTCGGGCTGTAATTGACTGCAAAGGATTTGCAACCAAGTATTAAAAAGTGAAAGTTTGATTTATGATTATTATTCTGTCCCATTACTTTTGGTCCCTTAAAAAGTGGGAGGCACATATGCAAACTGTTGTAATTCCTACACCGTTCACCTAATTTGGATGTAAATACCCTCAAATTAAAGCTGGCAGTCTGCAGTTAAAGCACATCTTGTTTGTTTCATTTCAAATCCATTGTGGTGGTGTATAGAGCCAAAAATGTTAGAATTGTGTCGATGTCCCAATATTTATGGACCTGACTGTATATATATATATATAATCACATCGGGGAACTAGGGAAATTCTATCACCAAGGAGATCCTATAAAGAAAGCACACCTACATATACATGACCTATAGTTGATGTAAGAGGGTCCACATCTAAAAGATATTCTTAGAAAAAAATATAGGATATGTATAGAACCAAAATTCAAAAGGATAAACATTTTAAAAATCAAAGTGCATCACCTAAACAAGAGGACAATAACCGATCATTCACAAAAATGTGTGATTTCCTATTGATGGGTCAATCTAGGATTGCACTCGTACTCATGCAAATGCTCCCGGTACCGAAACCGATAGCTTTTCAGTGCGATTTGAGCCCATACAAAAATGAATGGGTTCAAATCGCATTGCAAAGAATTGCATATGTGATTTGCACAAGAATGCAGTCTGAATCACATGCAGTTTCCCGCACAGCTCCTGTGCAGGGGTGGACTGACAACTCATGGAGCCCCCAGGCAATAGGGGATCATGGGGCCCAGGTGTCCTTGCCCACACCCAAAAAAGCCTATGAAAAAGCCAATGAAAGGTACCAGGGGCATCTCATGGGGCCCCCTACTAAACCCGGGCCCTCTGGCAGTGCCCCAGTGCTCAAATGGTCAGTCTGCCCCTGCTCCTGTGTGAACCCAGGCTTGACTGTTTTTCTAGTGACTTTAGCAGTTTTTCTGTGACTCTTAGCAGATCTTCACTCTCCCACTCGCCCCCCCTCCCATTTATTTTAACCCCTGTTTTCCGGGTTGTGGGTTCTTCAGTTAAGATACTCACCCACCAAGCAGATCCAGTGTTGTCCTACTGGGATCCTCTTCTGCCACTGCTCTGGTCCCCCGCCACCATCTTATTATGTGATGTCATCAGGAGGCTGCTAGCTATTCCAGGTTGATGTAGCTTTTTTAACCCCTGCTTACTGGGTTGCGGGTTCTTCACAGTTGAGATGCTCATCCACCCAACAGATCCAACTATGTCCTGCTGGGATCCTCTTCTCTTCTGTCACTGCTCAGGTCCCGCACCGCCATCTTCTTGTGTGACATCATCGGGAGGCTGCAAGATCTTCCAAGTTGATGCAGTGCTTACTGGGTTGCGGATTCTTCACAGTTAAGATAATCACCCACATCTTCTTGTGTGACTTCATCGGAGACAGCTAGATCTTCCAGATTGAAGTAATTTTTTAACCCCTACTTACTGGGTTGCAGATTCTTCACAGTTGAGATACTCACCCACCCAGCATATCCATCATTGCCCTGCTGGGATTCTCTTCTGCCACTGCTGAGGTAGAGCACCGCCACCTTCTTGTGTGACGTCATCAGAAGACTGCTATCTCTTCCAGGTTGACGTAATTTTTTTAACCTCTGCTTACTGGTTTGCGGGTTCTTCACCATTAAGATACTCACCCACCCAGCAGATCCAACAATGTCCTGCTGGGATCCTCTTCTCTTCTGCCACTGCTTGGGTCCTGCACCACCATCTTCCTGTGTGACGTCATCCTGAGGCGGCCAGCTCTTCCAGATTGACGTCATTTTTTTTTTTAGCCCCTGCTTACTGGGTTGCGGGTTCTTCACAGTTAAGATACTCATCCACCGAACAGATCCAGGGTTATTCTTCTGGCACTGCTTGGGTTCTGCTCCACCATCATCTTGCTTGACATCATTGGGAGGGCCCTCCTGATAACGCACTGATACACCCGCTCCCCTCCTCCTTTGTGGACTAGACCTCCTGGAATATGTGATGTGCGTATCCCAGAAGGTGCAGAGAACACAGTGCATGACATTTGCCTGGGCAAGTGACTTGCATGGAGGGGTGGAGAGGAGAGAACTTTCTTTTCACAGTGAAGATCCACTTTAATCTTAAGACAAAATAATAGCACAACTACTAAACACTCTACAACAACTACAATGAAACATGAAACAATGCTAAATGACAAAATAATGGAGGAAGTCTTTTGATTCTGATGGCTCTATGGAAAATACTCCATTAACTGCCCCCCATATAATTGCCTATTACACTAATTTCTCTGTTATCTCTTTTCTTAGTTTATTGTAAATATAAAGTGTATTAAAAAAACATAACTTCAAAATAAAAAAAACGTCCTACTTCACGGTAATCAGAGAACGAATATAATGGAACCATTGTTGGCTTTTATGTTCTTTCAGAGGTTGTCAAAGCAATGCAATGTTGCAGGGTAGAAACCAATATGCAGCCATTATCTCCTTGTATTGAATGTGTATCTACATTATGAAAATGAGTTTGTAAGGTTTTTCAAAAGCCCTAGATATCCTTTTTGTAATATTAAATTAAAGGAGCCTGTTGTTGTGATGAAGTCAACCTATGCATAAGGGCAACAGTGAAGAAGGGCAGTTTGCAAAAATAGGCAAAAAAAATTGAGTATGTTTTTACAAATGTTTTCATCGAAGATTCATACATTTTTAAAATAAAATTTGGGAAAATATGTGAATCCTGGGTGAATGTTGTGTGAAAAAAATGTATATATAGACCAGAATTTGACTTATTTTGTTTTATTTTTTGAGAAATAAATTCTAAGCTCAGAGAACCAACTGATAGCCTGGCCACACACAGTAGCATTTTGATTGGTCAGTTCACATCATGGGGTCAATTTACTAAAGGCAAATAGGATGTTCACTTTGCAAGGGAAGCTTCAATGTGCAAAAACATTATTTGCAGAGCTCAGTGAATGTGGAGAAATTTCAGTTTGTAAATCTATAAAGCATACCTCAACACGTGCAAGAAAATTGAAAAAAAAAAAAAAAATATATATATATATATATATATATATGTGGGCGTTCATATGGATTTGGCCGTTGTTGGTGAATATAGTAGCCTCCACTCTAATGGAAAGGCCATCCACAATGTTTTGGGGTGTGTCCAGGGCTGTGGAGAATGGGGTACCACCAGTTCTCCTGTACAGGGCCAAGGCAGCAGGGAGAATCAAATGTGGGCAGGGAGGGTGATCGGCTTGGGGGGGGGCAATTTCTGGAACCAAACCCCTGTGTGGCTTTATCTGCAGCAACTGAAAGCTGGCTTCTTCTCCTCTCTCTCTTGCTGTCTTCCAACTGCTGCATCGGGAGCCATACAGGGGATCAGTTCCAGTAATTGCCCCCCTGGTGCACCTATCACCCTCCCTGTGCACCATACATTTCCCCCTGCTGCCCAGGCCCCCCAGTATCATTCCCCCCCCCCCCGCAGTGCTGCCGGCTTCCCTCCTCTCCTTCCCACCAGCAGCTGCAAGCGCACAATAGGAATAGGAGCCTTCAGAATGGAGAGCGGGGGAAGGGTCCGGTAAATGTCACATTTACCAGCCCCTTCCTTTTCTGAATGAACAGAACGAGTGATTAGTACCGATCACTCATCGTGTTCATAACTGAAGCATGGTAAACTGTGCTTTTCTTTGAGGGGGGGCCCTGTCAGGTTGGCTGTATGGGGCCCCGTACTGATGGTCTAAATTATAAACAGAGCACCCACGCTTATGGGCAGATGCATGCGCTCATACCTTGCGACAAATTAGCAATCTGTCTTCTATGCTTATGCTCATGTGCACACTTATTAGCCAAACAACATGTCTTAGCTGGTTACATGTTTCTGACATGGTTAATGTTATACTGGTTTACTAAAATTAGTGAAAAAGATGCAAATGTAGCTGCAGCTCACTACATGTACCCCTGTACCTGAATGTAACCAAGTTATAAAGAGGAGAAGAGCCATGCTTACCAAAACTCTTAATAAAATTATAAACTCGATAATCTTGTTTGTTCAGTGCATTAATAAAGTGCAATACAAAATGTTGAAAAAAGTTATACAAGCAAAAGTACAGCTTATAAAAGTGCAAATCATTTTGGTGATCTCTACGATGTGTATGCTGCAATCCTTATAATACAAATGAGGCATGTTTCTAATAAACCAAGTATATCATGTGCACACACGTGATTCAACTTCTTCAAAAGACCTGGTAGCCCACCCATGATGAGCAGCAATCATTAGCAAAGCAGCAAGAGGAGCAGAAGCCTCTCCTCTTGCTGCCTCGCTAATTATTACTACTTATCCGGAACACTGGTCCTTTGATGCTATATTTCTGAGAATATAATAATGCGCACAATGGGTTAGTTTAGTGACAGATTCTGGTAGCAAAAGCATATATGATGCAAATACCGGTAAATGGACAATCCTGTGTGTACTTGCCTGGAGGAAGAAAACAACTTGAGCGCTGGTAGACCCAGTTATTAAACATAAGGGGTCAATTAAATCTGGAGAGTTGGCACACTTAAAGGGGCACTCTGGAGCATGAGTTGGTATTGAAGGTGATGAAGAATTGTCTACAAATGGCGGGTGTGATGGATTGGTTTATGTTTGTTGATAAACATTTTGGAGGATTAATTTGGACAATGGGCGCATGTTTTTTTTTTTTAAGAAATTATATCATGGGACTTTGTGTGCACATGATATATTTGGATTGCGAGGCTCTCTATTCTTTATAATTTGGTCATGTACTAATGATGTAATTGATCCCAAAGGAACTCTGTGGTCAGAGCCATGTGTAGGTCCCTCAAGTTCCACAACAGCTAACTCATCAAACCATGTCTTTACCATCACACTTATACAGAATAAGCGTTTTGGGAATCCTATTCCAAACCCATGGACTTTAGTGGGAGTTGGCCCCTTTTGTGGCTATAACAGCCACCACTCTTCTGGAGAGGCTTTCTACAAGATTTTATAATGTGCTTATGAAATATTGTGCCCATTCAACCAAAAAACATTTTTGTGAAGTTATGATCTAAGTCATTCCAAAAGGTCAGAGCCATGTGCAGGTCTCGCAAGTTCCTCCACAGAAAACTCATCAAACCATGTATTCAGCATCACACTTATGAGTTTGTTGGGCATCCCATTCCATAACCATGGATGTTAGTGGGAATTGGCCTTCTTTGTGGTTATAACAGCCTCTACCCTTCTGGGAAGGCTTTCTACAAGATTTTGGAGTGTGCATATGGAATATTGTGCTCTTTCAACCAAAAGAACTTTGTGAACTTCTGATGTTCTAATTAATTTCAAAAGAGATCAATAGTTCTGAGATCAGAGCCATGTGCAGGTCCTGCAAGTTTCTTCACAGCTAACTCCTCAGACCATGTCTTCACCATCGCATTTATAGTATATGAGCTTGTTGGGCATCCCATGCCAAAACCATGGGCATTAGTGGGGAGTTGACCCCCTTTGTGGCCATAACATCCTCCATTCTTCTGGAAAGGCTTTCTACAAGATGTGTTTATGGAATATTGTGTCCATTCAACCATAAGAACATTTGTGAAGTACTGATGTAATAATTTATTCAATAGTTATGCGGTCAGAACAATGTGCAGGCCACTCAAGTTTTCCCACAAGTTACCAAACCATGTCTTCACCATAGCACTTATGTGAACTTGTTGGGCATCCCATTGCTAAACTGTTGCCCTCCCTCCCCACTTGTGGCTTTATCGACCTTCACTCTTCTGGGAAGGCTTTCCACAAGATTTTGGAGTGCGTTAGTTCCCATTCAAAGAGCATTGGTGAGGTGATTCAAATCCGTTAGGTGTCAAGATCAAGAAGGTAGATAAATTACTTTGGCATAGGTTGCAATTACAAAGAAGTTAAAGCTGAATTTCAGGCACATGCTAAAGACACATAATTTATTTTTCAAATGCAAGTGGTATAAGTAATTGCATCTGACTAGATATCGGCCTTTTGCATCAGAGCTCAGATGAGGAAGAAGAAGCAGCACAAGGATCCAATCAGCTGTGCTGCAGTTCTCACGTGTTAACAAGGAGGAGGCTGACAGAAGAAGGGAACAGGGAGACAAGCTCATCAGCGTACTTCTCCTCTCCTCTTTCACTGACTGGTGGAGGGCAAGACCTGTAAGGCTTAGTTTAGACTTGTGGTTGAGGGGTGTGTGGTTGAGTCACATTTCTGCCACCCGCTAACCCCCCCTTTAAGCTGCAATAAGCAGCTGATGGGGATGTTTACATGACATGGACACGATGCTTCACACCTGTGTCTAAGTTTACCCAACATGTAGTGATCAGCAGGCTACACATTCAAGTAAATGGGGAAAGGCCACAAATGCCCTGCAGTGCATGCGGTTGTGGCACAACTGATGGCAAAAATGGGGTTAAAACAGGTAGTGAGGAGGAGTCACATCCCTTCCCTACTGCTCAGTAGCCTCTGGAGCACAATCCAAATTTGGATTGGCCTTCAGAGGCAATGAAGATGTGGACGCATGTCTAAATTTACCCTTAGTGTAATTTAAAGTGCAGCTAAACCCTCCTATAATTTACAGCCAAGGAAGCTGCCATTTAAGCTTCTGTTTGATCTCATGCTGCCCATGTCATCAGGTATAACACCAGCCATTTGATGGCTTGACAGTTCAGTTGCGAGCACAAGCAATTGTGACAGTCAATCATGGTGTGCTTTGAAAGTAACTGTTTTGCAAAACCGTTAAATTGGTGGGTTTAGTGCCACTTTAACTGCAGAGAAGAAATATCAGGTATTCTGATCTGCTGTGTAAATCTCAGTATTGGATGAAATGATATCTTGGCAGTTTAAACAGCTCCGTTACACAGTATGTAGTTTGTGTGTTTGTTAGTTGGAGTTGTTGGAGTTCATCTTCAAAGATCCTGCTGAATATGAAATAAGGAGCATATAAGAAACAAGTGACTCAGAAACAACCGCGGTAGGCGGAAAAGGGCAGTTCCGTTGACGACATTTTCTTTAAAATAAATTGCCTGAAGATGAAAGTCTTTGCTAAGATCTAATCTATCAAAAGAATTTGTGAATGATAGACTTTGTTCAAACTGTGACAACTCAACTTGAGACAACAAGTACTCCAATATACCACACAGTGGGTGATTTTTGATGGCTTTGTTAGAAAGCTCATTTTCTCTTTCTCTCTACTAGCCTTCTGCTTGCTGCTTATCTTGCCTCTGTGCTGGTTTCTAAAGATAAATTAAAATGAAAACAACTCTGCTTCTGGCAGCTTCAGATTAGACTTTCTTTCATGAGTTCTTAAGATCTTCAAAAACATATACCCAGGGCCTACCACTAGGCTAACTAGGCAGCCTCCAAGGGTGCACTGCCCACCTAGGGCACATCCATGGCCACTGGTTTCAGGCTACCTTCTGAGCAGTGTCTGTGGTCCCCAGTGAGGAGTGTGGCTCCTGTGCGTACCTGGCTGTGGCGTGGAGTGCAGAGCGGGGATGTCATAGGACAGCTTGTCTTTGTCTCCTCCCCGCTCTGCAGTCATGATCACACATCGATTTTGATTGAGGAGGAGGGGGTGATTGGCAGCCATTCGGCCTTTAGCAGCCATCTTCCCTTCCTCTCCTCCATCCCTGGGATCTTAGCAGTGCCAGTGTCAGCTCTCTGTCCACCTCCCTCCCTGTGCACTGTAAAACTGGTGCCAGGCTGTGTGCAGCCATAGTAGGAGTAGGGCGAGCATTGGGCAGCATTGTGGATGGAGACAGCTGGGATCGACCCAGGGAATGCCCAACACTTCATTGTCCATCTGGGGGAAGAGGGAGATCAGTGAGTAGACATTTCTCTGTCATCCTGTGCCAACCTGTCCAGGGAGGGGGGACAACATCATCACCCCCTTCACTGCCAGAGCTGGGAAGCCCTGTGCCAACCCTGTCCACAATGGGGGTACATCTCTGGCTGGGATCATCTGAGCTCCTCATCACTTCTCCCATGGGGAAGCAAATGATGGAACACTATCTGTGTTCCATCAGCTGTTGCAAAGTACAGAGGAGACATCCAGGATCTAATAGACCCTAAATATCTAATAAAGAGTACCTGCCGACTATATGCAATCACATAGGGGCTATCAGTCCCCTGTTTGATAGCAATAAAAGTTGTGTATATTTAAAAAAAAAAGAATAGAAATAGTCAAATTTTAAAAATAAAAACAATAACAATGTAGAGGCACATAAAAAATAAAACATTTTCACGCTTTGGCACCTCTGTTTAGTGTCATGCAAGGGTTCTGATTCTAACTGCTTATTTCATTTCCTTGGGTGGGGGGGTGCAAGTAGCTGGTCTTGCCCAGGATGCAAAATAGTCTAGCACCGGCCTTGCATATACCCTTCATGTAATACTATTTGTAGGCTTTACCACTCTTGAAATCTGTCCCCTGCCTATCAGTTCTTGGTTTTCTCTTTGCCCTCCGGTATCTCTTCCTGAAGCAAATCATAAATCACTAGGACCAGATGGCTCACACCCAACAGTCCTCAAAGAACTTATTCCTAATCTATAAGGACACCATACTGACTGGAATGGTACTGGCTGCCCAGCAAAAAGCTAACATGATACCAATATTCAAAAAAAAGGGCAGAGATACATACCTGAAAACTACACTCCAGTCAGCCTAACATCAATAGTATGTAAACTTTTGGAAGGACTATATCCAAGAATTTGCTGATAAAAATTGTATCTTTAGTAGTAACCAAATTTGGATTTATAAAAGATCATTCTTGCCAGACCAACCTTTTAACATTCTATGAGAAGGTAAGCTTCAATTTGGATAGAGGAATGCCTGTGGATTTTGTGTATCTGGATTTTGCCAAAACATTTTGATGAAGTACCCCATAAACACTTAATTTACAAATTAAGGTCTGGGTCTGTTGGAATTGACGATAATGTAGGTACCTGGAGAGAAAACCGGTTACAGGAGTGTGCCCAGAGGGTGGTGATAAATAGCGTATCTTCTGAATGGTCTGGGTTTGTGAGAGGGGTGCCTCAAGGCTCTGTCCTGGGACCAATTCTGTTTAACTTGTACATAAATGATATAGAGGTTGGTATAAATAGTTCAATCTCTGTGTTTGATGATGATACAAAGCTAAGCAGGGTAATAACCTCATAACAGAATATAGCAACCTTTCAGGAAGAAAGGTTTTCAATAAAATAAAGGGGTGGGAAACTGCAAAGCAAATTAAGTTCAATAATAAGCGTAGGATAATTCACATGGGGACCTTAAAATATAAAGGCACGGGGAGAACCTCTGAGGAATTCCAGGATGGAAATGGATCTAGGGGTCCTAGTAGATAAAAGGCAACAGCATGTAATGCCAAGCTGCAGCAAGCAAAGCAAGAAGACTATTATTATGCATTAAAAAGGGTATTTACCCAAGAGAGAAGACTATACTTCTACCACTGTACAAAACTCTGATTCGGCCACAACTTGGGTTTGCTGGCCTGTTCTGGTCACCACTCACCAGTCCTCAGGAACGATGTACTGAAACTGGAGAGATTCCAGAGAAGGGCAACAAAGCTAATAAGGGGACAGGAGGACCTCAGCTATGAGGAATGACTACATACATTAAACTTGTTCTCCCTGGAGAAAAGACACAAAAGAGGAGGTATGATTGCAATTTGCAAATATTTAAATGGTAATTGTAGCATAGAGAAAAATCTATTCAGATCATTTAAGACGACATGGGGCCACTCAATGAAACTGGATGAGAAACGGTTTAACCATTAACTAAGCAGGGGGATTGTTAACCCTTTCCCGCCCTGCCTGTAAGCAATCATAATGTGTAAAAAAGAAAAATACTGATCACTTCCACAGAGTAGTACAATGTTACTATGGTAACATTATATTACTATTGTCACAGTATGTTATAAAAAAAAATGTAATAAAAAATAAATTGAAAAAAAATGTTTTTTTTTTCTCGTACTGTCACCAGTCAGTGTCTCTAATCACTGCCACACCAGTTATATGATGAAGTTGTACTGCACTGGTAATGGTATGTAAAAATAAATTGTGTAAAATACGTGCTTATATGAATGCAATTCATTGCAATAAGCCAGGGGTCCTCAAACTACGGCCCGCAGGCCACATGCAGCCCGCTGAGGACATTTATCCGTCCCGCTGGGCAGGGGCGTATCTGCCGCGAGGCAAGGGACTAGGGTCGGGTTGGCAGGTCAGGAGAGCTTGGCAGGGCTTGGGCGGGAGGCAGGAGGGCGGAATCTGCAATTCTAGAACAGGGGAAGGTGGGCTCGGCTTATGAACTCGCACCACTCACCTGGCCTCTCTGCAGCCAGCCGGCCATCTATTCTGATCAGTGCATGCAAACGTCACGGCCAAAGGGCGGAGCCTAGAGCTGACCATGAAGAGGGGGGGCAAGAGAGGAGACTCCATCTCTGCATGTCGGGTATCACGGCCACGGACCCTAGATAAGTGCAATAGATGATCGATCTCCTCCCTCTCTCTTCCCCCCCGCCCTGCAGACTCTGACATAAGGGGGGTCTGTGAACTCTGCCGTAAGGGGCACTCTGTGGGCTCTGACATAAGGGGGGGCTCTGCAGATTCTGCTGTAAAGGGTGCTCTGAGAGCCTTGATTAATGGGGAACGCTGATGTAATTGAAGGCTCTGGTTACCAGAGAACCCCCTATATCACAGTTCCCCTTTACACCAGAGTCTGCAGCATTCCTCTTTACATCAGAGTTCCCTCCTTACATCAGAGTTCTCAGTGTTCCCCCTTACATCAGAGTCTGCAGAGTCGCCCCTTACAGTGTGAAGGAACTCTGTGAGTTCAGATGTAAAGGGGAACTCTGCAGATTCCAATGTAAAGTGGAACTCTGCAGATTTTCTGATGTATTGGGGGAACTTGTGTGATGAAATCCATATGATTAGAAATGTAATTTAATCACAAAATATATGTATAGTGTATCATTTATTTTTTTTTCAATGTCGTGCGCTGCTAAAGTGTTTGGCTTGAAGAAAAGGTGGCAACCCTACCCAAGATGGTAGGAATTGGGCCTGCTGCAGAACATGTGAAAGGGTCCTGCTGTGGGATTAAATATACTTGGTTTAGTACTGGTAACAAAGTACTTCTCAGCCGCTGACTGTATGTGAGTGTATACATGGCAGGTTTCTTGAAATTAAATGTAAGTTTATGTAAGTCTCTCTCATTCATAATACGGCAATTATGCAGTATTTTTTGGGTACGAGATCAAAGAGCTGTCTATTTAATAAAACCAGGGGTCCTCAAACTACGGTTCGCGGGCCATGTGCGGCCCGCCGAGGACATTTATACGGCCCGCCAGGCAGGGGCGTATCTGCCGCGAGGCAAGGGACTAGGGTTTACCAGGTCGGGAGAGCTTGGCAGGGCTCGGGCGGGAGGCAGAAGGGCAGGATCAGCAATTCTAGAACAGGGGAAGGTGGGCTCGGCTTATGAACCGGCCGGCCATCTATTCTGATCACTGCATGTAACCGTCACGGCCGGAGGGCGGAGCCTAGAGCTGACCATGAAGAGGGGGAGCAAGAGAGGAGACTCCATCGCTGCATGTTGGGTATCACAGCCATGGACCCTAGATAAGTGCAATAGATCAATCTCCTTCCTCTCTCCCTCCCCCTCCTCTCCCTCCCCCCTCCTCTCTCTCTCTCCCCCTCCTCTCTCTCTCTCCCTCTCCCCCCTCCTCTCTCTCTCTCCCTCCCTCCAATCTTGCTCTCTCCCCCCTCCTCGCTCCCCCCTCGCACTCCCCCCCTCCTCGCTCTCTCCCCCCTCCTCGCTCTCCCCCTCCTCCCCCTCCTCTCTCTCTCCCTCTCCCCCCTTCTCTCTCTCTCCCCCCTCCTCTCTCCCCCCTCCTCTCACTCCCCCCTCCTCCCTCCTCTCACTCCCCCCTCCTCTCACTCCCCCCTCCCCCCTCCTCTCACCCCCCCCTCCTCTCACTCCCCCCTCCCCTCACTCCTCTCTCTCTCCCCCCTCCTCTCACTCCCCCCCTCCTCTCACTCCTCTCCCCCCTCTCTCCCTCCCCCTCTTCCCCTCTCTCTCTCTCTCGCCCCCCCCCCCTCTCTCTACCCCCCTCCTTTCTCTCTCCCTCCCCCCTCCTTTCTCCCCCCCTCCTCTCTCTCCCCCTCCCCCCCTCCCCCTTCCCCCTCTCTCTCCCCCCCCCCTCTCCCCCTCCCCTCTCTCTCCCCCTCCCCTCTCTCTTCCCCTCCTCTCTCTCTCATCCCCTCCTCTCTCCCTCACCCCCTCCTCTCTCTCTCTCACCCCCTCCTCTCTCTCTCTCACCCCTCCTCTCCCTCTCACCCCCTTCTCTCGCTCTCTCCCCCCCCTCTCGCTCTCTCTCCCCTCCCCCTCTCACTCTCTCTCTCCCCCTCTCCCCCTCCCCCCTCCTCTCGCTCTCTCTCCCCCCCTCTCTCTCTCCCCCTCTCGCTCCCCCTCTCTCTCCCCCTCTCTCTCTCCCCCTCGCTCTCCCTCTCTCTCTCTCTCTCCCCTCCTTATTTCTCCCCCCCCTCTCTTTACATTGTACACAGATCTGACCCAACAAGGTGTCCTGCATTTACCGTATATTTCGCTCCATAAGACACACTTGGGAGGGAAATGTCTGTGCGTCTTATGGAGCAGCCGGCCCAGTATTCCCGCCGCCGTTGTATGTCCGCAGTCTCTGGTCATCTCATGTACTATGTCTGCAGTCTCTGGTCATCTCCTGTACTGTGTCCGCATTTGTTTATAGTTTTTGTTTTTTAAACTATAGTCCGGCCCTCCAACGGTCTGAGGGACAGTGAACTGGCCCCCTGTTTAAAAAGTTTGAGGACCCCTGCTATAAGAAATCATAATGGGTTAAAAATGTAAACAAATATATAAAATTGATCGCTTCCCCAGAGTAGTACAATGTTACAATGGTAACATTATATTACTCTGGTCGGAGTGTGGTATAAAAAAAAAAAATCATAAAAAAATAAAAAATCTTAATAAAAATATATATATTTTTTTTCATACTGTCATCAGTCAGTGTTCCTGATCACCATCACACCAGTTATATGGCGACACTGTACTGCACTGGTGACTGTATGTTGAAAAAAAAAATTGTGACAATTTATTTTTTTTATATCTTCATTTTTCACAAAATTATGACAGAAAATGACAACTTCAAAAAACTTGCCATGCCTCTTACTAAATACCTCACACTGTCTACTTTTCAAAAAGGGGTAATTTGGGAGATGTCTGTACCATCCTGACATTTTTGAGCTTTAAGAGATGAGATTGAATTGATATTTCAGATATATCCCAAAGTTTTCCTACAGACTAAATAATATACACTGATTTGGGTTATTTTCACCAAAGAAATGTAGCAGAATATATTTTGGCCTCAATTTATGAATAACAATTATTTATTTGCAAACTTTTATAACCGAAATGAAGAAAAAAATGTTTCTACATTTTTGGTCTTTTTTTTTTGTTTAGCAAAAAGTAAAAAACCCGGTGGTGATCAAATACCCCCAAAAGAAGGCTCTAGTTGTGTGAACAAAACAATAAAAATTCAGTTTGGGTACAGTGTTGCATGACCACGCAATTGTAATTCAAACTGCAACAGTGCTAAAAGCTGAAAATTGACCTGAGCAGTGCCCAGTATTGAAGTGGTTGCTGTTAGAGCAGTAAGGATGTGGAACTCCCTACCACAATTGGTGGTGTCAGTGGGAAGTGTTAGTCATTTTAAAAAAACTCCTAGATGGGCATTTTGGCAAATGCAATATACAGGGATATGGGAAATGGGAGAGACATGAATACATACGCACTCATACACCAGAACCATACAGGTTGAACTTGATAGACTGGCATCTTTTTCAACCTTACCAACTATGTAAATCTATTTTGGTTTGTAACTGGTCTGTAAGTTCATGTTTATTTGCCCCAAAAATACTTTGTCGTGCTCAATTAGCACATTGATAAATGACCCAAGCTGGTGTCCTACCGTCCTTTTAAACTCCACTCCAGATACTTCCTAACGCTTCTTTCGTATGGACGTTCTGATCGGGTCCTCCTGCCCGTTTTTCAGCAGGACCTGATCGGAACCTCTATGCTCCTCTATGGGCAATTGGATAGAAACGGACCACCTGTTCAATTACACCCGTCGGCACCTAATCCGATCGGCCAAAAGGAGACGTATGGGAATCTGTTCCCCTTCCGTCCATAGGGTTGGATGGCAGTCAGATGGAAACAGACAGGCGGTTCCATTCCATCCGACCGCCCTTAGAGGACAGCGGCTACGGACCTGTCATCTTGCTCAGCATGATCAGCAATAGGATCCGGTCCACCATGCGTGAAAGGGGCCTAAGATGGAAAAAATATATACATTCAGGTGCTATGGCCATATAAAGTATTTTTTTAATTGATGCCTTGAAGATTTAAAAACCAAAAAAAGTATTTTCACTGCAAGACTCTTCTTTACAGCTCCGTCCATCACAGACTTTGCCTCTTTGATGTCCAGCACTGCTCTTCTTTCAGGTTGAATGACCCACAACATTGTTCTGTATCATTAATGATTCCCCCTCCCCGGGCTTTCAATACTCTTTGAGTGGTCTTCACATCATTACTGCCTACCACAGAGTGCCGAAAAAAACTAGGCATAGGGAGTTTTTTTTCCCTTTTACAACATTAGATTCAAGAGGATGTCAAGAAGGAAGGGGAGGCAGGGGATGGACGACAGGGTGGGGGGCTGGAATTTCTTTCAAGCTCCAAGTAATGCAAATTATGATCATCCCACCAACATTGAGATTTGTATATCAAAGTTTTTTTCTTAAGGAAAACTATACTCCCCTTCTATCCAACGTTCCCAGTCTCCCAGAGCTCTAGCCACTGTCGCCTTTGGCCAGATCGGTTTCTGGGTACCGAACTTCGGCCACTTTCATTGGCTCTGCGCGGGTTCATTCATCTCGGCATTGCTGAGATTTGTGCACTTTGTGTACAGGGCATACAGGCATGTCATGGAATTTTAATTCAGGAGAGATATAGTGGGGCTGATATACTAAAACCAGAGAGTGCAAAATCTGGTGCAGCTGTGCATGGTAGCCAATCAACTTCGGCCATACATGGGTTGATTTCCAAATTATTTTTCATTTTAAATTGGGCCCTAAGAATAATTGACCAATTTTCGCTTTGTTAGTGGGGCAATGGCACCGTCCGATTTTTCATAGTTCCTCCCCATTTCGTTTATCGGGCATGTTGGAAAATTTGTGAAAAACAACCGATTTTCGAAATCATTGGTGGCACCATCGGATTACAGAACAAACAACATTTTCGATCTTTGATCAAAAAATTATTTGGAATTCGACCCATGTATGGCCTGCTTTACTACAGCTTCTTCAAATAAGCTTTGGCAAAAAAAAAAACTGGAAGCTGACTGGTTTCCATGTAGAGCTGCACCACATTTTCAACTTTTAGTAAAGGAACCCCAGTATGTCTCTTCTGCATGAAAATTCTTTGTTTCCCATATTTTATTTTTACATAAAGCCCCACTTTAAGGGTACCATGGACCTTAAATGGCTGTTGAGGGCTACTGGAGCTTCTCTCAACTATCCTGAACATGTTCCTATGATCATTTCATCAAACGTTGATGAGGGACTTGTTCAGTATCTTTTATATAATTGGTAACAAAGTTGTTACACAGATCACAATAGTACACATTGAATGGCTATGAATGAAAGCCATTGTGTGCAGCCAACGTGATCTCTGTGATTGGTCACAGTGATCATATTTTACCAGGGTCCTGGTACAATGATCTGGGTTCCACTGTGTCTGGTGGACGCAGTGGGTCACAGATTGCACCACTGTGTAGCCCCTGGGGCGTGGGAGCGAGAGTATGTCATATGACCCAGGATAATGGTACTCCTATTAAGCAGTATTACTATAATAGGTGGGGAGGGAGGTGGTTCAAGCTGAGTTCTAAGAAAACTGCTAAATACACATAAGAAGTTCATTTATGGGGGCTGTTTTACAAAAAGATTTGTATTTCTGTCCATCCAGTCCTGAGATTTACACAGCTTAACCCTGTACAGCAGGGCAGGAGATTTGCTTTTTCCCTGCTGCTGTTCAGTAACACTATGGCTGGCCATACATTATACAATTATCTGCAGATTTTTGGTTTAGATTTACCAAAAACCATATAATAGGAGGACAAACCTAAACAACACTTTCAGTTGTATCCAATTAGGCAGGCCCTTGTACTACATAGTTGAAGGTAAATCTAAAGGAAATTGGGCAGAAAATCTGCAGATAATTGTATAATGTATGGCCAGCCTATGGCTATAGTCAGGGTCCTCCATTTTCCTCCGACACTCTAAAGACATGCTGGCAGGTTAATTGGATCCTGTCTAAATTGGCCCTAGTATGTGTACGTATGAATGTGAGTTAGGGACCTTAGATTGTACGCCCCTTGAGGGTTAGAGACTGATGTAAATGTACAATATGTATACAGTATCTCAAAGAAGTGAGTCCACAAACATTTTTGTAAATATTTGATTCTACCTTTTCATATGACAACACTGAAGAAATGACACTTTACTATAATGTGACGTAGTGAGTGTACAGCTTGTATAACATGTAAATTTGCTGTCTCCTCAAAATAACTCAGCACACAGCCATTAATGTCTAAACCACTAGCAACAAAAGTGAGTCCACCCCTAAGTGACAATGTCCAAATTGGGCCCAAAGTGTCAATATTTTGTCTTGCCACCATTATTTTCCAGCATGGAGTTCACCAGAGCTTCACAGGTTGCCACTGGAGTCCTCTTCCACTCCTCCATGATGACATCACGGAGCTGGTGGATGTTAGAGACCTTGCACTCCCTCCACTTTCTGTTTCAGGATGCCCCACAGATGCTCATTAGGGTTTAGGTGTGGAGACATGCTTGGCCAGTCCATCACCTTTACCCTCAGCTTCTTTAGCAAGACAGTGGTCATCTTGGAGGTGTGTTTGGGGTCGGTATCATGTTGGAATACTGCCCTACGGCCAAGTCTCTGAAGGGAGAGGATCATGCTCTGTATGTCACAGTACATGTTGGCATTCATGGTTCCCTCAATGAACTGTAGCTACCCAGTGCCGGCAGCACTCATGCAGCCCCAGACCATGACACTCCCACCACCATGCTTGACTGTAGGCAAGACACACTTGTCTTTGTACTCCGTACCTGGTTGCTGCCACACAAGCTTGACACCATCTGAACCAAATCAGTTTTTCTTGGTGTCATCAGACCACAGGACATGGTTCCAGTAATCCATGTCCTTAATCTACTTGTCTTCAGCAAACTGTTTGCGGGCTTTCTTGTGCATCATCTTTAGAAGAGGCTTCCTTCTGGGATGATAGCCATGCAGACCAATTTGATGCAGTGTGCGGCGTATGGTCTGAGCACTGACAGGCTGACCCCCCCCCAACCCCTTCAACCTCTGCAGCAATGCTGGCAGCACTCATACGTCTATTTCCCAAAGACAACCTCTGGATATGACACTGAGCACGTGCACTCAACTTCTTTGGTCGACCATGGCGAGGCCTGTTCTGAGTGGACCTGTCCTGTTAAACCGCTGTATGGTCTTGGCCACCATGCTGCAGCTCAGTTTCAGGGTCTTGGCAATCTTCTTATAGCCTAGGCCATCTTTATGTAGAGCAACAATTCTTTTTTTCAGATCCTCAGAGAGTTCTTTGCCATGAGGTGCTATGTTGAACTTCCAGTGAGGAGTATGACAGAGTGAGAATGTTAACACCAAATTTAACACACCCGCTCCCCATTCACATCTGAGACCTTGTAACACTAACAAGTCACATGACACCCGGGAGGGAAAATGGCTAATTGGGTCCAATTTGGACATTGTCACTTAGGGGTGTACTCACTTTTGTTGCCAGCGGTTTAGACATTAATGGCTGTGTGTTGTTATTTTGAGGGGACAGCAAATTTACATGTTATACAAGCTGTACACTCACTACGTCACATTGTAGCAAAGTGTAATTTCTTCAGTGTTGTCACATGAAAAGATAGAATCAAATATTTACAAAAATGTGAGGGGTGGACTCACTTCTGGGAGATACTGTACGTAAAGAGCTGTGTAAATTGACGGCGCTATATAAGTACCTGAAATAAATAAATAAATATGATGTGACAAAAGTAGGGAAAAATATCCCTGTTTGGTTGTAGGCTTCCGGCTTGTAATGAATTTATTTTTCTATCTTCATTTATCGTAATCTAAAACAGATGAAGTGTGCGTAGCGCCACAGCTGTCACCAAGGCATAGGCTTTGATTTTTTTTTTCTCACGTTGCATGGGCGCATCTGCTATATGGAACAGAACACAAAGTGGATACATTGGGTTCATCCTTACATGCAATTATATAAACCTGCTTAAGATTTCCAACACGTCTCTGCTGTAATGTTCTGTACAAGGCGGCTATTTGCTGCTATTAGAGCAGAGGAGACTTGGAATGATCACATCTGTACATGAGCACAAAGATCTTTGGATTGCGTGATCTTCTTGTAATAATCCCTAATTTGCTTTAAAATCACTCTAGTCTACTGCTGAGGGGCCATTCACACTACTGCGGTGGCATATATAGCAATGGCAATTGGCTGATGAACATGCATTGCGGCTCAGTACGTCACAAGGTGTGCTGGAAGACCATTTAGAATGAATGGCACCGCATGGCAACAAAGCCATTCCTCCAACTGTTCAGATTCTGTGGGACTGTCCTGGGATTCAAACACAATCCTGGCATCCCAGAGATCTGAGTTGTGTTCTACGGCCAAGCACAGAAACAATTGGAACAGGAAGGTTGCCATCCACTCTCGCCACACTGAGACTCTGCATTACATCTCATGACCCCTGCACTCTGCATTACATCCCATGACCCCTGCACTCTGCATTACATCCCATGACCCCTGCACTCTGCATTACATCCCATGACCCCTGCACTCTGCATTACACACTACTGACCCTGCCCTCTGCATTACACACTACTGACCCCTGCCCTCTGCATTACATACTACTGACCTCTACACTCTGCATTACATCTCATGACTCCTGCACTCTGCATTACACATTACTGACCCCTGCACTCTGCATTACACACTACTGATCCCTGTACTCTGCATTACACACTACTGATCCCTGTACTCTGCATTACACACTTCTGATCCCTGCACTCTGCATTACACACTACTGACCCCTGCACTCTGCATTAAATCCCATGACCCCTGCACTCTGCATTACACATTACTGACCCCTGTACTCTGCATTACGCACTACTGACCCCTACACTCTGCATTACGCACTACTGACCCCTGCACTCTGCATTACATCCCATGACCCCTGCACTCTGCATTACGCACTGTTGACCCCTGCACTCTGCGTTACACACTACTGCCTCTTGCACTCTGCATTACCTCCCATGATCCCTGCACCCTGCGTTATGTACTACTGCCTACTGCACTTTGCGTTATGTACTACTGACCCCTGCACTCTGCGTTACGCACTACTGACCACTGCACTTTGTGTTACGCACTAATGACCACTGCACTCTGCGTTACGCACTACTGACCACTGCACTCTGCATTATGCACTACTGACCCCTGCACTCTGCATTACATCTCATGACCCCTGCACTCTGCATTACATCCCATGACCCCTGCACTCTGCATTACATCCCATGACCCCTGCACTCTGCATTACATCCCATGACCCCTGCACTCTGCATTACACACTACTGACCCTGCCCTCTGCATTACACACTACTGACCCCTGCCCTCTGCATTACATACTACTGACCTCTACACTCTGCATTACATCTCATGACTCCTGCACTCTGCATTACACATTACTGACCCCTGCACTCTGCATTACACACTACTGATCCCTGTACTCTGCATTACACACTACTGATCCCTGTACTCTGCATTACACACTTCTGATCCCTGCACTCTGCATTACACACTACTGACCCTTGCACTCTGCATTAAATCCCATGACCCCTGCACTCTGCATTACACATTACTGACCCCTGTACTCTGCATTACGCACTACTGACCCCTACACTCTGCATTACGCACTACTGACCCCTGCACTCTGCATTACATCCCATGACCCCTGCACTCTGCATTACGCACTGTTGACCCCTGCACTCTGCGTTACACACTACTGCCTCTTGCACTCTGCATTACCTCCCATGATCCCTGCACCCTGCGTTATGTACTACTGCCTACTGCACTTTGCGTTATGTACTACTGACCCCTGCACTCTGCGTTACGCACTACTGACCACTGCACTTTGTGTTACGCACTAATGACCACTGCACTCTGCGTTACGCACTACTGACCACTGCACTCTGCATTATGCACTACTGACCCCTGCACTCTGCATTACATCCCATGATCCCTGCACTCTGCGTTACGCACTACTGACCACTGCACTCTGCATTATGCACTACTGACCCCTGCACTCTGCATTACATCCCATGATCCCTGCACTCTGCGTTACGCACTACTGACCACTGCACTTTGCGTTATGCACTACTGATCCCTGCACTCTGCATTACGCACTACTGACCCCTGCACTCTGTGTTATGCACTACTGATCCCTGCACTCTGCGTTACGCACTACTGACCACTGCACTTTGCGTTACGCACTACTGACCACTGCACTCTGCGTTACGCACTACTGACCCCTGCACTCTGCGTTACGCACTACTGACCCCTGCACTCTGCGTTACGCACTACTGACCACTGCACTTTGCGTTACGCACTACTGACCCCTGCACTCTGCATTACATCCCACTGACCACTGCACTCTGCATTACATCCCACTGACCACTGCACTCTGCATTACATCCCACTGACCACTGCACTCTGCATTACATCCCACTGACCCTGCACTCTGTTACTCGTTACTGACACCTACACTACTGCCCCCTGCATTACATAAAACATAAATATATAAAGCCAGCACTGCCTTCAGATAAACAATAATATAAATAAAGCTGCCGGCAATGTAGGTAAATTTACGCCACCCTTCTCGTGAACTATAAATAAAATGCAGCACTGTGAAGTCACATTAATAGTCAATGAATGACACAGCATATCAAACTCCATTCATAGCTCCTCTGTACAGAACACACATCAAGGTTCTTGATATCCTCCAATGAAAATCAGAAGGATTGACGACTCACCACAACTATACGCTGCCCTGATATACCGTGCAGCATCGTCATTCATCACAAGGTCGTCCATCAGCTCACGTGGTTCCTGGGGAACTGCTACATTGATGTAAAAATGAATCCACCCCACAACAAAAACTCCTCCATCTAGTATTTTGTATGACCTCCATGATTTGTAAGGACAGCACCAAGTCTTCTAGGCATGAAATGAACAAGTTACCGTAGGTAACGTATTGCAATATCAATCTTTTTCCTTTCTTCAAGAACGACCTCTTTTAGAGCCTGGATGCTGGATGAAGAGTGATGCTCAACTTGTCTCTTCAGAATTCCCCACAAGTGTTTGATTGGGTTCAGATATACTTAGCCACTGAATCACTTTCACCCGGTTCTTCTTCAGAAATGCAACAGTGGCCTTAGATGTGTGTTTTGGGTCATTGTCGTGTTGGAAAAGTGCACGACGACCAAGGGCACTGTCGGGGTCCGCCGCGGCGCAATGTGCCGACTCGCACTGGAGTACGGGCACTAGATCATGGCCGGCCACGGCGAAGATAAACTCACACATGCGCACTCGCGGCCGCGGGTGCACGCCTGGCACCAATGACAGCGCAGGGCGCGGTATTTAAATCCGCCCTGCGCTGACATGGATTGCCGTTTGGTCTTTCCTGTGTTCCTGTGTTCTCTGTATTTGATCGTTGCTGACCGGGATTGTCCCTGACTGTGCTGATTTCTCCTGCTCTGACCCCCTGGCTTGCCTGACCTCTCTGTTGGATGCCCCCTTTTGGATTGGATCTTCTGTTGCTGACCCGGCGAGTGACCGGACTATTCTCTGTCCGCTTCATTGTACCGCGCTGCTCCCACGATTACCGACTCGGCTTGTCTGACCACGCTTCTGCTCATCCATCCGTCCCGCTCGTGGTCATCCGCCTCTTCCCATCAGGCTCTTTCCTTGCAGATACCTCTGGCAGTCCCCTCTACCACAGGTGGGTGTACCCAGGGTCCGCGACCTGGTCTCGGTCAGCTCCAAGTCCATCCCCACCATCAGGGGCCCTGGTGAACAAGCGGACTGGGACTTAGACTCCGCGCTCTGGGGAATCCTATCCTGTGTGTTGCTAGAGGTCCCGCCAGGTGGTTCATTACAGGCACGGAGTGATGGTAGCATCTTCACTTTCAATATAGAGCAGTACATCTGTGAATTTATGACACCATCAATGAAATGCAGCTCCCCAATACCAGCAGCACTCATGCAGCCCCACAGAAGGACGCTGCCACCACCATGTTTCACAGTAGGCACCATGCATTTTCCTTTGTACTCCTCCCCCTTGCAACACCATACAGTTTTGAAGTCATCAGTTCCAAAAACATTTATCTTGGTCTCATCACTCCAGAGTACAGAGTCCCAGTAGTCTTCTTCTTTTTCAGCACAGGCCCTGGCAAATTCTATGCAGGCTTCTTTGTGCATGGGCTTTAGGAGAGGCTTCATATGTGGATGACACTCATGCATGCCATTCCTCTGCAGTGTATGCCGTATTGTGTCACGGGAAACAATCACCCCAGATTGGCTTTATAATTCTTAACTAACTGCAGTGCACTTGCATAGGGATTTTCTTCAACCCTTCTCATCAGAAGACACTCCTGTCGAGATGTTAGCTTCCATGGACGGCCTGGATGTCTCTGTAAGATGGTTGCAGTTCCGTCTTTGGTAAATTTTTTGTATTGCTTTTGCTGCAGTATTCTGACTAAGTAAAGCATTGCTGATCTTCTTGAAGCCTTCACCTTTCTTGTGTAAAGAAATTTATATTTTTTCTCAGGCCTTGTGACATTTCTCTTCCATGTGGTGCCATTGCTGACAGCTTGAAATGGGAGGGGTTTTCTTTAAGTAACACCCTTTTCTAATCAACTGCCTGCAGGACCCCTGTTTAATGAATAATTAGACTCACCTGCAGTTGAATTCTTGTTCATTAGGATTTTGTTGTCTAATATTTAGCTTCGATCCTAAGTACTTCATTGGGGTGTATTCATTTTTGCTACGTGGTCTTGAATAAATTTGTTGGGTGAATACTTTTTTTGTGTGTGCAAATGAACAAATCTTGTTTGCTATCAATGGTCAGCATTTGTGGAAGGATTTTGTAGTATAGCATCCCATAGAAAATGTGGATTCTGAAAGGAAAGTAAAGGTTTTCTGTTGTTGTGGACTGATTTATGCTGAGTGTGTGTATATATATATATATACTATATTGCCAAAAGTACTGGTCAGCCTGCCTTTCCACGCACATGAACTTTAATGGCATCCCAGTCTCAGTCCATAGGGTTCAATATTGAGTTGGCCCCGCCCTTTGCAGCTATAACAGCTTCAACTCTTCTGGGAAGGCCGTCCACAAGGTTTAGGAGGGTGTCTATGGGAAGGTTTGACCATTCTTCCAGAAGCACATTTGTGAGGTCAGGCACTGATGTCTGACGAGAAGGCCTGGCTCCCAGTCTCCGCTCTAATTCATCCCAAAGATGTTCTATGGGGTTGAGGTCGGGACTCTGTGCAGGCCAGTCATGTTCCTCCACCCCAAACTCGCTCCTCCATGTCTTTATGGACTTTGCTTTGTGCACTGGTGCGCAGTCATGTTGGAACAGGAAGGGGCCATCCTCAAACTCTTCCCACAAAGTTGGGGAGCATGAAATTGTCCAAAATGTCTTGGTATGCTGACGCCTTAAGAGTTCCCTTCACTGGATTTAGGGGGCCAAGCCCAACCCCTGAGAAACAACCCCACACCATAATCCCCCCTCCACCAAACTTTACACTTGGCACAATGCAGTCAGACAAGTACTGTTCTCCTGGCAACCGTCGAAACCAAACACGTCCATTGGATTGCCAGACAGGGAAGCGTGATTGGTCACTCCAGAGAACACGTCTCCTCTGCTCTAGAGTCCGGTGGTGGCGTGCTTTACACCACGGCATCCAACACTTTGCATTGCACTTGGTGATGTAAGGCTTGGGTGCAGCTGCTCTGCCATGGAAACCCATTCCATGAAGCTCTCTACGCACTGTTGCGCCAATCTGAAGGCCACACCAAGTTTGGAGGTCTTTAGCTATTGACTCTGCAGACAGTTGGCGACTTCTGCGCACTGTGCATTTCAGCATGCGCTGACCCCACTCTGTCATGTTACGTGGACTACCACTTGGTGGATGAGTTGTTGTTCCCAGTTGCTTCCACTTTGGCTGTGGAATATTTAGTAGCCAGGAAATGTCATGGATGGACTGATGGTTGGAGGTGATTGGAACACCTGAATGCAATGATTTGGAGGGGTGTTGCAATACTTTTGGCAATATAGTGTGTATATCTATATATATATATATATATATATAGAGAGAGAGAGAGAGAGAGAGATACTGTATATAGATATATAGATATCTATATATATATATATATAGATATATAGATAGCTATAGATATATATATATAGAGAGAGAGAGAGAGAGAGAGAGAGAACATTTATTTATTTATTTTTTAATTAAAATTTTTTTTTTTACCAACTGTATACCCTATTTGCTTTTGTTTGAGAGGTTTGTTGCCCTTTCCATTTCTCTGGTGGCTTCATCTCATTGTCGTGGCCACTGGGAACAAGGGACCTAAGGAAACAGTGATTCCTAAGAGGGTAATCTACATTTAATTTTTAAAAATTGAGCTTTTTGTAACATTGTACAGTAGCCGTATATTGAGATAATTCAGGGATGTATTTCTGCAGAATTATAAAACTGTAAAGTTACTAAAAGGAACAGGAATAATTGGCAACAACTATTTGTTGGACGTTTCACACATAAAAGATAAAATAATTAAATATTCCTCAACTATTCACAGATAAATTCACATGTTGTCAAAATGTAACATAAAACCCCCTCATTAGCATGTACACATCTCTCACATGTTCTCTTGCCAGAGAAAGGAATCTGTTCAAAAGACTTTTCCAGTCAATTGATAAAAGTAGTTTTGAATACTATTAAAGCGGCAGATTTTGTGAAAATAATCCCTAGTGATCCCCCCCATAAAGATCTTTGTTCATGCACTTCCTGTTATAGGGTGACAGCGCTCTGTGCTGGTCTCCCAAATGTGACAGGGTTGTCACCCTGTTACATGGGCTTCCACTGGGGAGACTACAAGCGGCCAATTCAACACACACGACACGTGACGGCAGGGATGAGTCATTGGTTGGTAGGTAGCCGACCCCTGCTGTTTATATTCTGACAGCAGAATGTAACAAGGGAGAGACAAATGTAGAGGAAAAAAAACTGGTATGGATTTTATTTCCTTTTTCTGTCCCCCCACAATTCTTAGGAGACCCATATCCAGAAGGCAGCCTGGAAAAGTGGAGGACAAAAGTGCACCCCCCCCTTCCCAGTCCTGAATCCTGAACAATACCAGGTCACAAGCCCTCAATATAAGGGGGTACTTTGCCAGGGGAACTCCCTACACCCCCCCCAGCAAAGCACCTTGTCCATATGTTGTTGACGAGGGCCTCTTCCACACATCCCCGCCCCAGTGGTTGTGGGGGTCTGCTGGCAGGGGGCTTATCGAACACTTTAACCACAAGGGGAATGAGTATAGGGTCCATGACACCCCTACATATTCAAAAAGTAAAGTGTGAATAAAAAACACATAGACATACATTGGGGGACTTTTTTTTTTTTTAATTGTCAAAACTTGTTTTATCATCCAGCAATGTAGATCCACATAAATCAATGGGGGGTGGGGGGGTCATTACTATTTCTTGTATCCCTGTATATTGCATTCACTGAGGAATTAATACAAATATATACAAAAAAATTAAAATATAAATAAATAAAAAAATAAATTATAAATATAAACACAATAAAAACAAGAAAATGAATGCAGTCATCATATCTAAAGATTTCTGAGCTTAATATATGTATTTGGTCCTGGGTTTCCATATGCAGTACTTCAAGATAAAGTGATACCCTGCTGTCAAGGCCACAATGCCAAGCTTTGCATTATAATAAAAATTAGTAAGGTTCAATAAAGACACCAGTCTATCCAGTTACAACCTGTGCGGATGTGCATGCATAAGTATTTATTTCACTACCATTGCCCATATTCCTGTACATTGAGTTCACTGAGATATTCGTACAAATATATACAAAGAGAAAAAAATCTAAATTCAAAAATAAAAAAAAATAAAGTTTATTTCACTGAGCCATTCAAATAAATTAAAAACAACCTGAATTAAAAAAAATTTCAAAAATAAAATAAATGCTAAATAATAAAAAAAAAAAGAATACAAAAAGTTTATTTCAGTACCATTACCCATATCCCTATATGTTGAGTTCGTTGAGAAATTCATACGACTATATACATATAAATAAAATCTAAATTAAAAAAATACAAAAATAAAATAAATGCTAAATAATAAAAATGAAAACAAAAAAAATCTAAATAAAAAGAAAACTAATGCATAACATCTGAATACAAACTCTAAAAATAAAATAAATAAATAAAAAAGGAAAAAAAAAAAAAAGGAAAACCAATGCAGTCATCACATCTAAAGATTTATAAGCTGCAGTGTATGTATTTAGTCTTGAGTTTACATTAACTTCAAGATAAAGTGATACCTTGCTTTCAATGTCAAAGTTTGCATTATAATAAGTTAGTAAAGTTTAATAAAGACACCTATTTATCCAGTTACAACCTGTGTGTATGTGCGTGCATAAGTGTTTATTTCACTACCATTGCCCATATCCCTGTAGGTATATTGAGTTCACAGGGACATTCGTACAAATATATACAAATAAAAAGAAAAATCTAAATAAAAAAATGAAAAACAGTTTAATGAACTAACATTTCCCATATCTCCGTATATTGAGTTCGCTGAGAAATTCATATGAATATATACATATAAATAAAATCTAAATTAAAAAAATGCAAAAATAAAATAAATTCTAAACAATAAAAATTAAAAAAAAAAGAAACTAAAAACATGAAAACCAATGCATAAAATCTAAATAAAAAATATAAAAAGAAAATAAATTCTAAATTATAAAAAAGGAAAAAAAAGAAAACCAATGCAGTCACCACATCTAAAGATTTATAAGCTGCCGTGTATGTATTTAGTCTTGAGTTTACATATACTTCAAGATAAAGTGATACCCTGCTGTCTAAGTCACAATGGCAAGCTTTGCATTATAATAAAAATTAGTAAGGTTCAATAAAGACACCAGTTTATACAGTTATAACCTGTGTGGATGTGCCTGCATAAGTGTTTATTTCACTACCATTTCCCATATCCCTGTATATTAAGTTCACTGAGAAATGCATACGAATATATAAATATAAAATCTAAATTAAAAATAATACAAAAATAAAATGCTAAATAATTAAAAAGAAAAAGAAAACCAATGCATGAAATCTAAATACAAATATAAAAATAAAATAAATTCTAAATAATGAAAAAGGAAGAAAAAAACTAAAAAAAAAAACTAAAACCAATGCAGTCATCACATCTAAAGATTTATAAGCTGCCATTTATATATCTGGTCTTCAGTTTACATATACTTCAAGATACAGTGATACCATGCTGTCAATGCCAAGCTTTGCATGTTTATAAAAATTAGTAAGCTTCAATAAAAACACCAGTCTATCCAGTTATAACCTGTGTGGATGTGCGTGTGTAAGTGTTTCACTACCATTGCCCGAAACCCTGTATATTGAGTTCACTAAGAAATTTGTACAAATATGTACAAATAAAAAAATCAAAATTCAAAAATAAAAAGTAGAAAAACTAAAGGAAAACCAATGCATAAAATCTAAATACAAAAAATAAAATTAAAATAGATTCTAAATAATAAAAAAGGAAAAAACTAAAAAAAAAAACAAATGCCTCAAATCTAAATTAAAAATATAAAAATTAAATAAATTCTAAATAATAAAAAAAGGAAGAAAAAACTAAAAAAAAAGAAAACCAATTCAGTCATTGCATCTAAAGATTTATAAGCTGCCATGTATTTATTTGGTCTTGAGTTTACCTATACTTCAAGATAAAGTGATACCCTGCTGTCAATGCCACAATGCCAAGCTTTGCATTATAATAAAAATTAGTAAGCTTCAATAAAGACACCAGTCTATCCAGTTATAACCTGTGTGGATATGCATGTGTTTTTTTTTTTTCGCTACCATTGCCCATATCCCTGTATATTGAGTTCACAGAGAAATTCATACACATATGTACAAATAAAAAATCTAAAAAAATAAAATCCAACATTTTTTAAATAAAAAAGTAGAAAAACTAAAAAAAAAAAAAAGAAAAACAATGCATAAAATCTAAACTAAAAAATGCAAAAATAAAAAAGTAGAAAGAAAACAAAAAAAAAGAAAACCAATGCATAAAATCTAAATAAAAAATCTAAAAATAAAAGAAATTCTAAATAATTAAAAAAGAAAAAAGAAAACTAATGCAATCATCACATCTAAAGATTTATAAGCTTCTGTATTTGGTCTTGGGTTAACGTATACTTCAAGATAAAATGATACCCTGCTGTCAATGTCACAATGCCAAGCTTTGCAGTATAATAAAAGTTAGTAAGGTTCAATAAAGACACCAGTCTATCCAGTTACAATCTGCATGGATGTGCATGCATGTGTATTTCACTACCATTTCCCATATCCCTGTATATTGAGTTCACTGAGAAATTCATACAAATATGTACAAATAAAAAAATTTAATCTAAAAAAACATAATACAAAAATAAAAAATAAAAAGTAGAAAAATTAAAAAAAAGAAAACCAATTCAAAAAATCTAGATAAAAAATATAAAAATAAGTTCTAAATAATAAAAGGAAAAAAAACTAAAAAAAGAAAACCATTGCAGTCATCACATCTAAAGATTTATAAGCTGCCATGTATGCATTTGGTCTTGGGTTAACATATACTTCAAGATAAAATGCTAATATGCTGTCAAAGTCACAATGTCAAGCTTTGCAGTATAATAAAAGTTAGGAAGATTGAATAAACACACCAGTCTATCCAGTTACAACCTGTGTGGATGTGCATGCATGTGTATTTCACTACCATTTCCCATATCCCTGTATATTGAGTTCACTGAGAAATTCATACAAATATGTACAAATAAAAAAAATTTAATTTAAAAAAATAAT